>NW_009189455.1:22838-33843 GCF_000690835.1 Fulmarus glacialis | reverse complement strand
TCAAAGATGGAGGTGGAAGACCTGCTGCGGAAGGGTGCCTACGGCGCTCTCATGGACGAGGAGGATGAAGGATCGAAGTTCTGCGAGGAAGACATTGATCAGATCCTCCAGCGCAGGACACAGACCATCACGATCCAGTCTGAGGGGAAGGGTTCCACCTTTGCCAAGGTGTGCTATGCTCCATCGGGAGGGAAGGGGGACTCCCCCTGGGGTGGTGGAGGACACGCTGGGAGCGCTCAGGGCAGTAGTGGTGGGCTGACCTCTTACCTGTGTGTTGAGACATGTCCGCATGGAGGCCAAGCTCTCTTGCCTGTCCCGCTGCGCCCAGGAGTGAGACCTTGCTGGGGCATGGCAGCAGGGTGGTCTCCTGTCTCACTGGTGGTCAGCCGAGCATTGAGGAGGGGGCCACCAGCCTGGGTGGGTGATGTGAGGCTGCCCAGGAAGGTTCAGCTTGCCAGCTTCCACTTTCCCTTTGAAGCCAGCTCAGGCTGGTGAGAAGGCAGAGCAGGGGCTGTCCTCCAGGTGCCGGGCAGTGCCAGGGTGTGCTCTGTCACCGGGCCGGTGGTGTGGATGGATGCAGAGCTGCTCTTGTGTCCCGGTCAGGGCACTGCAAGTTGGAGCGCATGCTCTTCTGATGGCTGAGGACTCCTTGCCGTGGCAGCAGGCCATGCCCAGAGCTAGACCCTCTGCCCAGGGCTGTTGTGGGCTGGGTCAGGCCTCTCCTTGGGGAGGATGGTTGAGTTCAAAGCCTGGGTGAGATCCAGTCCTGAGCTGGGCTGATCTTCTACTCATGGGCTGAGTTTATTTGATCCGGTGGACACCAGTGCTGCCTTTCTGTGGTGCTTTGCTGAGCAGAAATGCAGGTGGAGACCTGGGCTGTCGGTGGTGCGGGAAGGAGTTGTGGTACCTTCAGCACAGCCCTCCCACAGCACAGCCCATCTATGTCTCCAGCCTCACTCTTCTGCTTCCGTGGGACCTGACTCTGCAGGGAGACCCCCAGGGTGATGGTGGGAACCGGCTGCTGGCCTGCATGATGCCCAAAGCTGGGTGCTGCTGTGCCATGGGAAGCTGTGCACCGTGGGGCCCTGACATCCCCACAGGAGAGGGCCTGAGGAGCCAGCTCTGTACCACGCTCGTGGCTGGTGTTTGCTGGGGGCACCAAGGGCCATCCGTCCCTCCTCTTCCCGTCCCTCCTGGCACAGCCCAGGCTCCGTTTCCCACAGGTCAGGCAGGACTGCAGAAGAGAGGGGTTCAGCTCCCTTAAGCAAAAAAAGAGCCCTCTGTCATATGTCAACATGGGATGTAACACCCCATGGTAGCGAGACTGTGCACTGCAGACAGATGTGTTGGGGATCTCTATATGCTGGACTGCACGTCTGGATGGTGGGTTGCATCCTGTTCACTCCTCTTCTTTCACTCTCAGGCCAGCTTCGTAGCATCAGGAAACAGAACTGACATTTCCTTAGATGACCCCAACTTCTGGCAAAAGTGGGCCAAGATAGCAGAGCTCGATACAGACGCCAAGAATGAAAAGGTAGGATCCGGCTCGTGGCCCGTGTGCCCCACAACTGATCTGGCACCCCGTGGTGTGGTCTCCAGGCAGGAGCTGTGTGCTTCCGCTGGGCTTGTGAAGGGATATGTGTTAGGCATCAGGAATTACTGCAAGGGAAGACTGGCCCATGAGTGCTGGGTAAAGCCCCAGTTACTTTAGCCACATGTCGGGCTGTGTCTACCTGGTATTTCAGGGCGCTCAGTCTGTGCTCCCAGCTACTCCCAAGCCTGGTTAAGGGGCGACAGTTGGGGCTGGCAGTGTGTGAGGGGAGAAGAGGATGAAACAGCCAGCGCGATGACATGCCTGTGAACCCAGCAGACTGGTGTGACTGCCTGTGCGTGAGCTGGAGCTGTGCCAGGGTTCCCCACAGCACAGGCAGGCATTAGTGCCTCCCACTGCCAGCCAGGTTGGGTGCTGGCAGCCGGGGCAATGCGGGCTGGGGCTCTGGCGTGGAGCAGTACCAGGATGGTCCCATGCTGCCCTCCAGGTGCCAGCTCTGATCTCCTGGCTCACTGGTCCACAGACCTTTGTTAGCTCGAGGCACACCAGGACCAAGCTGCCATGTGTCCTGGCAGGGCACAAAGGGGCCCAAGTGCCAGCTCTTGCTGTGGGCTGGAGATTGGTGGGGTGAGCAAGGCTCTTAACCTGCGTAACCATTCCCCAGCCCAAACCCAAGTCCACGTGAGCTCTGGCACCCTGGGCAGAGGGGAGCATTTGGCCTGGTAGCTCTGGAGGAGGCCTGGCAAGCTGACATGAGTTTGTATACTCCAACCCGTCAAGTCCTGGAGCTCGCAGTGCTGGGCACATTCGTTTCACCACAGCCCCCCAGCTCCCACCAGCCCAGGTCTCAATGGCTAAGGGGGTGGTGTTTGTCATGGTGAAGCTTGGCAGGGAGCCCCAGCTCTCCCGGCAGCGGGCAGAGAGGAAGCCATGCTGCGTGCGACTACGCCCACTGGCCTGGGCTCCCTCTCCTCTTCCCAGGTGGCCCTCCAGGCCCTTTGCAGGGCCGCAGCACCCATGGACCTGTTCAGGGAGCCTTCAATCCAGCAGCAAGTCCAGCCATTTGGTGACCTAGAAAAAAAGTGGACTTGCAATTAGTTGAAGCTGGTGGAGGGCAGGTAATATCGGAGCGGGCAGGTAACATCAGACCAGGCAGGTCCCTGGAATCGGTCGTGCGTCACATGGTGCTGTTTAATGCCAAGGTAATAACAGTAATAACCTTAATAACCACGCTTCTCTGTTGTGATTTATTCATAACGTTTAATGTGTGGGTTCCAGCAGCAGCACGGGAGGATTTTGAGGAGCTGTAGTGGCATGACAGTGCTGAGACACTGCTGGTCAAGAGGTTTGTGTCAGGCACACTGGCACCCTCAGGTCACAGCCTTTCACTGGCTTCGTGGATATGAGGGCACCCCTGGAACTGGGCGCCCTTGCCGAGGAAGCACTGGGCTGTGGTGCTGTAGTGGGAGCAGTGTACTGGCTGGGCTGGAGCAGGCGGTGGGTGCGGGCTGGAAGGCAGCACCTCTTTGCAGAAGAAATGTCTCTTTCTGGTGAACACGCCAATACTGTGAGAGCTGTGAGGTGCCATGCTGCTTCCCCACCTCGTTTGCGGTCACAAACGAAGGCAGGTTGCAGGGAAGTTGAATATCGTGGCTGTGGCACTGGGTTTGTCAGAGCATCGCTGTGTGGATGCTTGGTCTGGTTTGGGTCTCAGACCTCTGTCCTAGGTTAGAGCAGGCTGGGGAAGGGGCTGCAAGGTCTCAGTGCCTCAGGGGATGGACAGAGCCCTGCATGGTGTCTGCAAATGCTCCCTCTTGCTCAACTCCTCATCTTCTCTGAGCAGAAGGGTGCAAGCGAGGCCATCTGGGCCGGCTGGGTTTGGCCCTGAGAGTGCAAGGGGTGTTGCGAGAGGAGCTCCGGCTTGGGCAACTCCTCCGCTACTTCCCCCTGCTCTTACAGAGTCAAATATTCCCTCGTGCTGCCTGTTGGATATTTTCTATATCCAACTGAATACTAGCCACGTTCATCCGAGCCTGGGAGCTTGTTTGAAGACGGTATGGATCAGGCTCCATATCCAGGCGTTGCTTTAGAAACAAATCTCTCTAAAAGCTGAATGTGAAGAGGGATGAAGGGAGCTGTCCAGGGCTTATGGAGCCTTATGGAGCAAGTGGGGACAGGTTTGGATTGTGACACTCCTTCCTCCGTCAGCATTTGCAGCCCTGGTGTCCTGCCTTCAGGGATGGGAACAAGAAGTAAAGCCAAGTGGATCTGGCAGGCCCATCACCATGTCCGGGTGAGGGGGTTGCGGACTGTAAATGGATGCTCCCGGAGTCTTGCCTCTTACCCTCACTGGCAAATTGCCTCCTTCCCAGCAGTGGTCGTGGGCAAACACAGCAGCTGGAGCTCCAGCGAGCTGGTGCTTGGCTTCTCCTGGCCTGGTAGCAGAGCTGCCAGACATTCCCCACGCGCCTCTGGGGAGCATCTCCCGGGGGCAGCATCCTTGTTCTCGGCCCCTGCCTGCTCTGCCCATGAAAGAAACTCTGGGTGAGCACTGAGATGGAGCTGGGAGGGTTGGTGACTCTGCCTGTTGGGAGGCAGGAGTGGACAGATGGGGTCCCATCTCTCTGCTGGCCCTGCTGAGCTCGTGGGCTCAGCTGCAACCCGGGGCTCTCCTCTTGGCTCCTCCATCGAGCGCAGGGCGCTGCAGCCGGCTTCAGTGCGGCCCTGGGGCCTGCCAAAATTCCAGCTAAGGCAGCAGCGCTGTAGAGGTGGTGTCAGACAGCAGCAAGAGGGAGGCCCCACAGCTCTGCAGAGCTCACTGCTCTAGCAGGGAGAATGGGAGAGGGAGCGTGTGTGTGTCCCATGTGCTTGAAATCCAGGCAGATTTAGATGACATGGATTCGTTCGCCAGGCTAGGGATAAGGAGAGGAGGCAGTTACATGCTATTTAATTTCATGTTGCTCCCTCCTGCACCTTCTTGGAGGCTGCCTTTCCTCTTCCAGCCCACCTATCCCCCCGACACAGAAATTACACCACCTCCAGCACAGCACGCGGCGCAGGCAGTGCTGGGAGGGCTAGGAGTATGATTCAGAGCTGAATCAGCTGCTGGTTGTCAGCAGTTTGAACCCAGAGGGCCTGATTTTCAGCCTGCCATCGTTCAGGCTGAATTTTGTGCTGGCCAGCAATAGTCTCGTGTGTGCGGGCAGAGCTGCACACAGGTAATTTGGAGCAGGTATCCCAGTGGGAAGGTGATGGCTAGCCACGGGGCTGGCGAGCCAGGAACCAGAGGCGTGGGCAGAGCAGGGTGGCAGATGGAGAAGAGGACGTGCTATGCCCTGATGGAAGGCAGGTGTTTCTGCCCATGAGCGCGATCTCCTCTCTGTCCCTTGTAGGAGAGCCTGGTCATCGACAGGCCCCGGGTGCGGAAGCAAACCAAACACTACAACTCCTTCGAAGAGGATGAGCTGATGGAGTTCTCCGAGCTGGATAGTGACTCGGATGAGCGACCCACACGCTCGCGGCGCTTCAACGAGAAGACACGGCGGTACCTGCGGGCTGAGTGCTTCCGCGTGGAGAAGAACCTGCTCATATTCGGGTGAGTCTTGCCCCCTCCCAGAGAGCACAGCCACAGCCTCCAGCTGCCCCAGTGCACACATGGGCCACTGGTTGCCCCAGCCACTTTCTGTCCATCCTGCTTGCAGTGCCCCTCCTTCCAGCAGTGACCTCCCTAGTGGGACCTGGGCTCTAAGTGAACATTTGGGATGGAAGGAGAGTTAGCGGGACAAAGCACGAGCTGGCAGTCGGTGCTTCCAGAGTCTGCTCCTGCCTCTGCCCTGTTCAGTCCCGGGCAAACCTCTCCCTGTCTCTGCTTCCGTAATGTGGGGGCAGAACAGCCCTATCCAGGCCATGCCCTTGAGCGAGCTCCTGGAGAGAGGTGCATCACACAGGAGTGTTTACTCTGTCTGTGTTCCTGCTGTTCCAGCTGGGGACGCTGGAAAGATATCCTGACCCACGGGCGGTTCAAGTGGCACCTGAATGAGAAGGACATGGAGATGATTTGTCGGGCCTTGCTGGTCTATTGCGTCAAACACTACAAGGGGGATGAGAAGATTAAGAGTTTTATCTGGGATCTCATCACGCCAACAAAGGACGGCCAGAACCAGGCTCTGCAGAATCACTCAGGTATTGCGTGTTCTCTCTGCCATTGCACCTGTACCCGTCGCTGCTGTGCCAGCCTACGGGACCGAGGCTGCAGAAGTCAAAGCAGAGCTGATTGAAACAGCCAGCAAGCAGTTGCGCTTGAGCACCCCGACTCTCTCTGCACAGCGAAAGTAGCTGCCATGGGACTGACCTCCACACTGATCCTCAGAGCCAGCGGCAGAGGCTGGCTGGGTCGGGGAGGCTGTTTCCTGGCTCCCAGTGCCATGGCTGGTGCAGAGAGAGCCTTGGGGGGGGGAGCAGAGATGCCATCCTACTTTCAAGTGGGTGCTGCTGAGTTTTCTCTGGCCTGTGAATACTGTCAGGGTTCCCCTGCACAAGGAGACACGGGGCAGTGAGCTTGTGGGGCACTGGTGACCATATGAACACATTGGGTGTGGTAGGTGTGAGGGTGCTTATTCCACTCAGAGTGTAGACGTGCCTGGCTGTTCCTCAGGGCATCGCAGGATGCGGCGTGGATCGTTGTGCAGGGACCCGACCTGTGCCTGTTGGCAGCCCCGTCCCTAACGCCAACAGCTGAGACCACCAGGCGCGGCACTCACGATGGCGCTGGGGAAGCTGGTCTGCAGTCTGTGCAGCCATCTCACCCCAGGTCGCCAGCTCTGTCTCCTCTCATCATGGTTCTTGTCCCAGACATACTGGACTGCAGTGCCTGCCCTGATGGGTGAAGGTGCAGCATTGGTTTGTCCCGAGACCTTTGCAATGCAGAATCCTACCCAGGTCATGCTGTCTTCTCTCACTCCATATAGCAGGACTCTTTATCTCAGGTTTGGCTGTGCCCTCCCTGTTCAGAGGACTCGTACGCTTATTTTCCAGTGTGTGTGAGGTCCACATATCACACCGCATGTCCAATTTGTAATTGTATCTGCATTCTGTTGGGTGGGGGTTTCCAGTGTATCCTCAACTTCAGACAGGGGCCACCCAGAGCCTTCCCCAGCCCTGCTCTCCTGCTGTCTCTGACTCTGCCTGGGCAGTGGGGCACTGCAGGTTCACCCCCCTCCCTGCAGTGCAGCGTCTGCTCTCTGTAGGCGTCCCTTGGGTCTGGAGCAGCACAGCAAATAGAGCCCACCATGCAAACAGCATCGTGCAGCCACAGTGGCTTCTGTTTTTGATGATATGAAGACAGAGCTGGTGCTGGCTCCTTGGATCAGCTGGAGGGTTGTGGCCTGGGACACGCGGTCACTGCCTGTTCTGTGTCAGAGGACTCTGCGCTGACCTAGCAGCACAGTGCCTGCGTCCTGCGGCTTTCAGCACAGGTGAGTTGGGCTGGGAGGACTGAGGGAGACCATGGTGCTCCCTCGGGTTGGTCAGAGCCCCACGGCTGTGTGCTGCGTGTTGTGCACTTGTGATCTGTGGCGCAAGGTGAGTAGCGAGGAGGCTGGGACTCTCCAGCCTGCTTTTGGCATCAGGGAGCCAGGCTAAAACCTGGGGCTCCTGTTTCGAGGTGGTGGAGCACGGGGAAGGCTGTTCTGGAGTGGTGCTGTTGCTGAGCCCCGAGAGCGTGCTGCGTGTTACTTGGTGCTTAAAACCCGACATCACCGTTTCCTTCTGTCTGGAAATGTCCGACTGGCTTTACAGTGTGAGATCCGAGCACATGGCCTTCAGTGGCTTCCTTAAGTTACTCCAATCACCTCCTACAATGTGAGCCACTCTGGAAGTGCTGCCTTCTGCCCTTGCCACACAGCCCTGCCCAGAGTGGCGCTGGGACTGGACTCGAGGGCCCTGTGGGGAGCAAAGCAAGAGTAAGAAACAAATTGGCTGATATGAATGGGCTTGATTTAGTTAATGCCAAGTAACGAACAAGCCACAGTTTCAGTGCAGGGTCAGGAATGCTTTAGTGCCAGAGCAGCACTAAAATGGGATATTTAGCAGAGGAAAGCAACCAGGAGCTTCTCCATCAGCTCTTCAGAATGGCTTTTCCCTCCTGTGAAACCTCCATGTGGTCTCAGCCAGCGGAACAATGAAACCATCTAGCCTAACCTCAGGAGCTGGAGGAGAGCAGAACCCCCTCCAGTGCAGAGCAGACACGTGGCGGGCGCTGCTGTGGCTTGCCAAGGAGCCTGAAGTACCACTAATGTTTGCAGAGAGCTGACCAGGCAAGACATGCTCTGGGCCTCCCCGATGTGCAGAAAGCAACAGCAGTCTCCAGCCCTTGCTGGTGCATCCTGGGGCTGTTTCTTCTCAATCCCGTATCCGTGTGACTACGAGGGGCGAGCACAGCACGTGGGCAGCCCAGCTCAGAGCTCTGCTCTTATCCAGCCCTGTCCTGCCTTCCATCCTGGAAGAGGCCAAGCTGCTGAGGAAGCAGCGTTTGCCCAGAGTTCGTCAGGCCAATTCGGTGGTGGGGACAGGAGCTCTGGTACCCACTGCAGGCCTCCAGCAGCCACCTGGGCTGGAGCCCTTGTCCTGTCGTGGAGCTGCAAACTTTATGCAAGTGTTGAGGACACGGCGACGCTCTCTCTTCTTCCCTGGTGTCACAAGACCAGATGGATGGGACAGGACTGCTGAGGCACTTCTTTCCCCTTCGCACACATAGGCAGGAGAGGACATCTGCAGGATCCTGCCTCGGAAGTGGCTGCGCAGGGAGGCAGCTCATCCCTCTTGGAAGACTCCAAACAATAGTGACCCCACCAGGAGTTGTTTCCACGTTCTGCTGTGAACTCGCATCTTATTTCAAGGTTGGAAATGTGTTTCAGCTCCAGCCACTGGATCTCATTTTATCTTTGTCAGCCAGATGGGACTGCGTTCCTTTTCCCTTCGTTATCTTTGCCAAGTGTAAATGCCCCCTGCAGTGATCTGGTTCCCATGCAACCCTCCTCCTGATGCACTGAATAGGAAACGACCCTTACAGATCAGATCATCAGCATTGTCTCCTAGTCTTTGATCATTTGGGAGCCTCTTGTTTGAACTCTTGTCCCAAATCCCTGTGTTCTTCCTGCTGGCTATAGTGTGCAAGTAAGGCTCTAAGAGCCATGCCCAGGACCAAGGTCCCTTCCGTGCTTCTATGTGATATTTTTATACATCAAGGGGCCATGTTATTCTTTGGGCTCAGCATTGCACTGAGAACTCACAGCAATTCAGTTTCTGTGGTGATTCCCAAGTTTTTATTAGAAACTTTTCTCCCATGCTCTGCATTTACCCCGTGCAGTCCCCCATCCTGGCTCGCCAACCTGCAGCCGGGAGCTTTGCACGGCCTCCTCCAGCTCCCCGGCTCTGCTGCCCTGCCTGGGCACTGCAGCGCCAGAGATGCCTCATGGTGGTGCCTGGCCTGGCCCACGGTGCTCACTGGCTGCCACTTGCTGTTACAGGCTTGTCAGCACCAGTGCCCAGAGGCAGGAAGGGGAAGAAGACGAAGAACCAGATGCTGCTTCCCGAGATAAAGAACGCGGACTGGCTCGCCACCTGCAACCCTGAGGTCGTCCTGCACGACGACAGCTACAAGAAGCACCTCAAACAACACTGCAACAAGTGAGTGCGGGAGCCCATGGTGGCTCTTGGAGACCATGGGCTGAGGGCCTTTAGCATGGGGAGGGTGGGAGGGAGCTGCAAAGGGCTCACAGCCCATGCAGGATCACCATGCTCTGGCTGCTGGACTGCTCTCGGATGCTCCTCCAGCTAACGGGAGCCGTGTCCTGAGCAGCAAACCTCCAGCCGCAGGGCCCCAGGAGATCGCAGGGCTGGGCACTGTGGCGTGACACCACGTGGCTGGTGCCCATCCTGCTTTGAGAAAGTGGGTCCTGCCACGTAGGAAAACATGGTGTTGAGCAGGTTTCCCTGGCCTTGCCGACCCTCGGAGTGTCTCCCTGCAAATGCTCTGGCGAGGACTGTTGGGCCAGGCCCTAGGCTGGCATCTGAGCACCTGTGTGCTAGTGTGCGTTCCTCTCTGCTGCCCCGGGACAGGGTTCTGCTGCGGGTGCGAATGCTCTACTACCTGAAGGCTGAAGTGCTGGGGGAGGCTGCGGACAAAGCTTTCGAGGGGACCCCCGCCAGGTAGGGACCATACGGTGAACCCCTGTGATGCTTCTCGGGGGGGTGGTGGCGGCGCTCGAGCACTGCCACAGACATCCAGCCCAGCCGCGTCTGGGCTCACCGCGGCTCCGTGCGAATCAGACCCTGTGGTCAAATTCCCAGCTCTTGCTTAGGCAAAACTGCTTCCTTAGTCAGCAGCTCTGCCTGAGGAGGGACCGTGGCTGGGGCAGGGCCTGTTTTTTCTCTGAGGCTGCAGCGCCAGCCCTGGGGGTGGTGAGGACAGTCAGAGACACCCTGCAGCCTGCAGGAAAATGTGCTGCCTGACAAATTGGCCTTTAATCCAAAGTGGGAGCCCACAGAGAATGTGCCTGGTTCCCAGGGCCAGGCCTCGGGACAGAACGTGCCCCATCGCTGCAGTCCCTTCCCAGCACTGAGGACAAGAGGGCTGACAGGCTCTGTTAATGCCACTGAGCCTGCAGCCTGCCAGCTCCTGACCTTCCTGCAAAGACTCAGCTCTTGGTGCTTCAGAGAGAAGTGTGATATGCTGAGCTTAATTTCCTAGAGCAGGGGTTGCTGCCTTCCCCAGCACAGCTCCATCAGCACAAGTCTGTATGGAGGGGACATTGCAGCCCACCTCACCAGATGTGCTGTTCTTTTGAGGCTGGTAGGTTTGAAGTGGTTTCCCCCAAGAGATGCTGTTCAGATCAGATAGGATCTCCAGTCCTCTGGTGTGGCTTGCTTGGGAGGGGAGAGGGCTGTGCAGCCTCCCCATCTCTGGAGAAAGAGGACAGGGAAGGCAGTGAGTTGCGGTGGAGCCAAGGCTCCAGCTCCCTGACCCCAGGGAGATGTGCATGCCAGGTCATGGCGGGGCTCCAGGCCAGCCTTGCATTCATTAGCTATCCCCAAGCTAGCGCGTGATGGCTCCTGTCTCCCCCTGCCCCTGCCCAGCAGTGCCCAGTGCACTCCAGTGTCTGGTGAGACTGGGAGAGGGGCATTCATACCTTGTCTGCTACAGGGAGCTGGACGTGCTGCTGCCGGACATTGACTACGTGGAGATCCCAGTGGACTGGTGGAACGCCGAAGCCGATAAATCCCTGCTCATTGGTGTCTTCAAGCACGGTGTGTACCCAGCTTGTCTGGTGGGTGCCGGTGTGTGAGAGGGACCCAAGTAGAACACGTAGCCAGAGCTCCAGTACCTGGAGGAGATGTCACATCAGTGCGAGGGGGCAGAGCCGCGGCCACGCACCGTAGCCACACAGGGCCAAG
>NW_009189455.1:21112-22704 GCF_000690835.1 Fulmarus glacialis | reverse complement strand
GGAGGAAGCCAAAGAGCCTCTCCTGACATCCCCAGCCTTGTCATGAAGTCCCCCTGGGGCTTCCAGGAGCCACGGGGCTGTTTGCTCCCAGCTGCACCCTGCCACAGGTGCTGTGCACAGCTCTCCGGGCGCTGTGCTGCCTACCGGGCAGGTCTGCCTGGTGGGATGGAAAGACTGACCTTTCTCTTTGCCTGCTGCCCAGGGGCTGCAGAGCAATCAGCAGCTTTTGGGAAAATGTTCTGAATTTCTGGGGGTGAGAATTGCCCTCACAGCAGCATAGACAGAGAGTGAGAGCCGGGTGGGGAGCTGTGTCCCACAGAGCAGGAGGTTCACCTGAACCAGGCTGAGGTCTGGCTTTGTGCTGTCTTTCTCCTTTTTGATGGCCCGTGGCGGTTGGCAGGTTACGAGAGGTACAATGCCATGCGGGCCGACCCGGCGCTGTGCTTTCTGGAGAAGGTGGGCATGCCGGACGAGAAGCTTCTCTCTGCGGAGCAGGGTGTCAGCGATGGGACCCAGGATGCTGCTGAAAGGTGGGCAGGGGATGGAGTAAGCTCTTGGGGGCTGTCTGGCTCACTCCTGGGGGCCATGTTAGCAATGGGGCAGTGCTGAGGGGTGAGCTGTGTGCAGGGAGGAGGAAGGAAGCAGACAGTGTGTCTGAGCACAGCAGTCAGGGGGGGAGGCAGGGAGGAGCTGGCTCCCCAGTATGAGGTGGAGGGATGGCATGAGCACCAGTTCTCTGCTCCCTCCTGCCAACGACTGGCACAGCCAACGGGGCTGTGCTGCCGTTACCAGGGACTAATTCACTCTCTTACCCAGGGGCAGCCTGGAAAAGGACGAGAGCGGTGGAGAAAAGCTGGAGGCGCTGCCAAAGCAAGAGGTGAGTGGGATTCACAGTGATCCTGCCAAGCCTGCCCGCCTGCCCTGCGCTGCAGGCTTGGCTCCGTCAGTTCTGCTGTGGGGTACGGGGGAACCAGCACTGCCGGTGACCCTGCTTTTTGCTGGCTTTGCCGTGCTGTGCATGGGCTCTGCCCCACGCTGTCTGTGTTGTCTCTGCTCACTGGAGCACAGCTTCTGCTGTTGCCTCTGTGTGTTTCCTGTGGACCTGGGCAGCATCTGCCTCGTGGGGAGCTGAGGGGAATTGAGGGCTGGGGACGGCCAGTGGTGCTGGCTCTCGCACTCGGCTTCAGGAGCCACGTGGGGCCCTGGCAAAGGAGTTGGGGGTGTCCTAAAAGAAATGGTCTTGGGGGAGAGGAGGAGCAGTGAACGAGGCAGCACAGGAGGGTTTGAGCAGCGGAGGCTGTCGCACTGCTGCTGTCCTGGGCAGTGGCACTACAGCCTGTGTCACTGTGGTGGACCTCGCCTCCAGGTCCAAAATGGACAGCACTGCCCCTCTGAGTTGTCATCTCCCCTGTCCGTGCTGCTCTGACCCTGTGTAGTGAGGGCAGCCAGTGACTGCAGCCCAAGAGCACAGGACACGCGGCCCTGCCACCCCGTACCCTGCCAGGGCTGGGTGGGCTGCGGGTATGGGGGCTTGTGTGCAGGGCTGGAGAGCCCTCTCTGATGGTTTCCTTCTGCAGGACATCGTGGCTGCT
>NW_009189455.1:20688-20970 GCF_000690835.1 Fulmarus glacialis | reverse complement strand
GGGGACGCGCTGCTCTGTGTTAGTGGGTGAGGTGGCTTAACCTGGGCAGGCTCCTGTCAGGGGCCCTACCGTGCAGAGTCACGTGTGACCCAGGGATGGGCCCTGTGGTGGGGCAGCCAGGGTCCCGAAAAAGAGTGTTTCCAGCCAAAGCCAGCCAGGGGTGACAAGAAGGCATTAGCCTGCCCTTGGCAGTTGCCTTGCCTGCATGAGATGAGCGTGCAGGGTCTCTGCAGTGGGCAGTGCTGGCGGATGCCATGGGCTGGCTGGGCCCGGGGGCTGCGC
>NW_009189455.1:1629-20661 GCF_000690835.1 Fulmarus glacialis | reverse complement strand
GCGCCGGGGCTGTCATTCCTACCCCAATCTCTGCCTCTGGGCTCTCTCTGAAGGAAGCTTAGACATGGTGAGTCTGTGAGCCAGCAGCTTTTGGGGTGTGGAGGCCCAGGGATGGTCACCACAGCCCCGACTCATGACTGTGATCCCTGGTGTCCCCCATGGGAGGGGGAAGGCAGGAGGGAGCTCTCGGAGCTGGCCGGAGGCACGCGGGGACCTGTGTCTTTGAGTGTGCATTAAATACTAATGTCCTTGCTGATGTTTGAAGCCCAGGATGGCTCCGACTCAGACAGATCCTGCTGGCCTGTCTCATCTGCCCTCACAGCCAGACTGCGGAGGTTCACCGTCTACCAGCGCTGCAACCGCAAAGAGCTGCCTCCCCGTGCCGAGATGCTGGTGCCCGGTAACCATGGATACTGGCTGCAGGACGAGATGTTCAGGAGAGCCTCTGAGATGGACTCGGTGAACAAAGAAATGCAGAAGAGGTAATGCAGCAGAGGGTCCTTTCCAAAGCTGATTTAGGCCACTTGAAATCCTTGCCCCCTGGATTTACCCAGGTAAACGTCACCACGGCTGTCCGTGCAGCCAGCTGCCCACATTACAGAGGCGTGTGGGTCCTTGCTGAGCAGGGAGCGCTGCTCCCAGCTGTGAGGGAGCCTTGTGGCTCCGGCAGCCAGCCCGGCCAGGGAGCAGCCTCCACTGTAGTTTGCGGGTAGCAGCTGGTGGCACGGTGAAAGGAAGCGAGGGGACAGCTCTTCAGGGTCAAATCCAGCGTCTGCTGGGCCAGGGATCGCCCCCCAGCCAAGCAGGTGCTGCTGAGCAGTGTTGTACACTTGGGACACACTATGGTTGAGGGGTGTCAGATGAGCGCTGTCACAGCCCACATGCGTAGCCTTTCTGCCTCTCGTGGCTCTCACACCGCTGCATTAGCCTCCTGCTTGTGGCCTCAGGACCCCAACGGTGGCATATCCTGGCTGCAGTGTGCTCCCATTTCATTTGCGTCCCAGCAAGTGGAAGGATGGTGGGACCATCCTGGCACCCTGAGTGGCTCTCTGCAGAAACCGGGGAGGGTGTGCGGCAGGGTGATGCTGCCTCCATCGCTGCCAGTCCCCAGTGCGCAGCCCTGGGACTTCCTGAACTGCAGGGGCTCTCTGTGGTCAACAGTCCTCGATGGCTTTGTCTGCTGTGAACCTGTCCCCGTTGCAGGAACCCACATAACCGCTTGGTATCTGTGCTGCCCTGTGCTCTCTGTTCACGGCTTCCTTGCATGGAAGCTGCTCCAGCCCACTGATCTTCCCTCTCCCCTTCCTCTGGACCTCTTCCAGTTGTACCGTCCCCTCTTCAAGGTGGGGGCATCAGTGGTTGTGCTGTGGACACCACAGCAGCCTGGTATTTCCTGCTCTTTAATTCTCTGGGCTTTTTTTTTTTGGGTCTCCTTACAGGAGCATCCTAGGCAGTTTCCCGCCAGCCTTTAATTTGAGGCCTTTCAACAAACTCCCCGTTGGGCTCCTTGATTTGGATCATTGATTTTTTTATTAACTTTCTTCTTGTTATTCTCCTTTTTGGAATGAAATATCACTGCAGAGGGCTCACGGCCCCTGGGAGCAGAAGTTGAAATGCTGGTCTAGGTGTATTTTGGTCAGCTGGGGAATGCTCTGTCCGCTCTCCGTTGATGTGTCCCAGCTGCTTGCTGGTGCTGCCTCAGAGCTGCAATTCAGAGGAGCTGAGATTTGACTTTAAGCTTTCTTCAGCCCACAGCACTCACCTTTCTCTGCTGTGACCTGCTCCTGCGCTTGCCCTGCAGTTTGCACCCTGGTCTGTTCTCTGTGGCCTGTTTCTCTGCGCTTTGTTTGCCCTGGGCTGTATTTGCCCAGGACACTCTTCACCATCTCTGTCCTAGATCGTTCCTTTGAGTGATCCCCACAAGGTGAAAGCTCAGAGGGTCCAAGCCAAAGTGAAAGTTGTGCTTGTAACAGTGCTGTAACTGAAACCCCCCATCACCACGGCTGCTTTCCTTCAGTGGGGAGGGGGTGATGCTCACCCCTGGCACCCAGGAGTCCACAGGAGTCAGAAGAGTGGATGGTGTTTGTTACTGCAACCCTTATGGCAACGAACCCCAGCCCAGTTTCCCTCTGGAAGAGGCTGGATGAGAGCTGTGTCTGCAGGACCTTCCTTTCTAATTCCTGGTACAGAGAGTTAGCCTTTCCATGGAGGTGACGAGACAACTCGATGTGGCAGGAAGCAAGTAGGTGAGATAGGTTTGTGCCTCCACAGAAGCTGCTGGAGCCTGCGCCCCGTCGGCAGAACAGCCAGGAGCTGCACTTAGTGTTTTTTCAAACAGCTGAGAGTGTTTTTTCAACAGTGAGCCGAGAGCCAGAGGGCCCGTGGCCTTCGCTCCTCCTCACTATGCGCCATAAGGCAGAGGATCTCAGGTTGTGATGATCTCCCCAGTGTGCTCCTCCTGGCAGCTCCCCCAAAACTGGTGGGCAGTAACTAGATAGTTCTTTTTGAGCCTCTCTGCCTGGAGCCGTGCCCATGCTGGGACCAGAATGTGTCTCAGTGCTGTTCATGTCTCCTCCCTGCCCCACAGGTGGACCAGGAGGGAGCAGGCAGATTTCTACCGCACTGTCTCCTCCTTTGGGGTTATCTATGACCAGGAGAAAAAGATCTTTGACTGGGCCCAGTTCCGAGCCATCTCTCGACTGGAGAAGAAGACAGATGAGAGCCTGGAGAAGTACTTTTACAGCTTTGTGGCCATGTGCAAGAATGTCTGTGGTCTCCCACTGTGGAAAGAGGATGGTGAGTGGAAATTGCATGGCCTATGGGGCGGGTAACAGTAGGTCCATGTAGCCGTAGGTCAGAAATGGTCCCACTGCTCTCGTGGAGCAGGAGAGCAAGGGAGGGATTTCAGGGACAGTTGGAGGCAGCAAGACGCCAAGCAGGCTGTGGGCTTGCAGAAGCCACGTGCATTTCTGGCTGCCTTGTCACCACCGTGTACTGCCTTCCGAGCGCAATGGGGAGCCCTGTGGGGCTCCAGCCCCTGCTCTCACAGGTCTCATGGAGCTCTCCCATAAAATCACGATCAGTTTTATCCAAGACAGCAACCTCCAGATGTGAGGGAGGAGGAGGAGAGAAGCGGCAGATCACATCTCCTCCACACTGGAGCTGGGGGTTGTTTGGGCAATCTGTATTGCTGCTTTCTTTCTGAGCGCCTCTCTGCTGGTGCTGGACAGAGTCTGCACAGTGCCTGTGCTGTGGCGTAGCTGACTAGAGAGCTCTGCCACAGGGTAAAGGGAGTCTGAACCCACCGCAGGAGGCTTGGGAAGCCTGGCCAACACACAAGGGCGTCCATTTTCTGAGTGCCCTACAGAGCCCCAGTGCATTGGCACTGTGCAGGACGTGGCAGATGAAAAGCTGCTTGGTGGCTATTTAAACACAAAGCGATTTGCTTCTAACAGCAACAGAAAGGATTTCGTCTCAGACTTATCAGGAGGTCTGGTTTCAGGCACAGTTCCTTGGATGTGTGAGTTGATGCCTTAGGTAGGTGTTCCTCATCTAAAGAGCTGCAGAAGTTGAGGGACTCCCTTCCCTGAGAACCTGCTGAAGGGCTACCAGAGGCTCAGACCCCAGGGAACTGCTCTGCTGGCAGGTCCAGGCAGCTCCAGCACTGCTGGCGCTGATGGAGCAGAGCTCAGACAAGACTCTGAAATCCTCTGCAGCCGAGTGCCGCTCTTGGTCCAACTGCTGAAGTCGAGGGAGTTTACTCCCGTATGTGCATTTGGTGGCAAATGAATGGAAGGTGGTGAGACTGGGAAAAGAAGCCTCAACGGTGGCTACAAGCACTCCCCCCACCTCACCTGCAGTTAAGCGAGAGTTAAAACTCACCTTGCTCATCACTGCTTCTGAGTAACTCTCATCAATCTGTATAACGGGGCCTTGGATTTTCTATCCCCGCTGTAGGTCCCCCAGACCCTGACATCTACGTGGAGCCCATCACGGAGGAACGTGCTGCCAGAACCCTCTACCGTATCGAGCTTCTGCGAAAGGTGCGCGAGCAGGTGCTCAAGTGTCCGCAGCTCCACGAGCGGCTCAAGCTGTGCCGGCCGAGCCTCTACCTGCCAGTGTGGTGGGAGTGTGGCAAACATGATCGGGACCTGCTGATCGGCACCGCCAAGCATGGCCTGAATCGCACTGACTACTACATCATGAATGACCCCCAGCTGTCTTTTTTAGATGCATACAGGAACTATGCCCAGCATAAAAGAACGGGGCTCCCAGGTTCAGAAACCCTGTGCTGCCTTTACCAGACTAACTCCAAACTCTACAGTTCCCCTCTGTACAGCCAGGTGGACCGGACTTGCGAGTCCCTGGAGAATGAAGCTGAGAGTCAGATCAAGCTAGACACCGTAGACAATGCTATGTCCCAGGCTGGGGGCAGTCCACCGGATGCAAACTGTGAAACATTCATGTCTAAAGTCCGGGACATCATTTCCAGTAACTATGATGAGAGCTCTCTGCCGGACTCGTTGGTGTGCATGATGTTCGATGAGAAGGCCTGTAACAGTGAGCAAAGCTCCCTTGCCCGAGACAGCCCAAGTTGCACAGATGTTGGAAGCAGCGTTGCTAAACTCTCTGAGGGCAAGCTAGAGGGGGATGAGGATCCGTCCAGCTGCGATGCAGATGCCATGAGAGAGACTCCCTTCCTAGAAGGTTTTTCGGGCTGTGACCGAATGGACAGTCAGAACGAGGAAGCTGAGCCTTCACCTTCTACCTCTGAAAGCAACCCTTCACGGAGCGTTCCAGCAGAGCTCTGCGAAGCCTCGCAGCAGAAGGGAGACCTCACCAGCCCTGCGCCAGTGCTGCCTGAGCGTGGTGCCATGGAAGGGGTCATAAGTGTGGGGCTCTACAGTCCCAGTCTGCATAACTATGAAATAAAGGTTCCTCCTGAGCAGAGGTTCATCAATCTGCTGCAGGAGAAAGGAATGGAGGCAAAGTCAGGGCCAAGTCAGAGCCACAGCGAGGAAGACGAGGAGGAAGAAGAGGAGGATGATAACTCTGAGGCAGCAGCAGATGTTGTGGAAGGCTTGAGTGGTCCCAGGACCAGGGCCAGCTGTGACCCTGAGGCTAATGAACTGGGGGGCGAGGAGCAGAGCTCTGGCCTCCCCACACCCGAGGACACTTGCCCAGAAGACATGAATGGCGAGAGAGAGTCCCTGGGGCTGGGGACTCCCGAAGAGCTGGGGGAGCCCGGGCCAGAGGGCAGGGGGGATCGTGGCCTGGATGAGGAGAGCACCCTGCCGCACTCACCGGGCCAGGCTCAGAGCCAGGCTTTCAGCCTGCCTGCACCTCTACTGGGGGCCCCAGGGGCAGAGCTCCCCCGCCCTGGGGGGGAGGCCTGGGGCCGAGGGGCTGAGAGGCAGGCAGGCTGCAGAGAGGCCCTGCCCCCCGAGCCGCAGGGGGTGAAGCAAGAAGAGTGTGAGAACAGAGATGAGGGGGAGAAAGCCAGCAGCAGCCAGAGTCAAGGTACGGTCCTGAGAGCTCCCTCTGGTTGACAGTCACCTCCAGCTGGGGTGGGAGGGACCTGCTGGGGTCACTGGAGACCGAGCCCCTGGAGCGGCCTCCCTTCTGCAGGAGCTGGGGTCCCTCTAGCTGATGTGATTGGGGAACAAAGGGTTGGTGGCCGCGTTTGCCAGCAGGGCTGGCCAGACCCCCCCCACCCTGAGCCCCAGCAGCCCTTCTGCCATGAGCATGCCATGGTATGCAGGATGCCCTTCCCTTCCTGGCACAGGGCACTGCCTGGCAAGCAGCTCCTGCCCTCCTCCTTGCCCACCCGGGGTATGGATATGGTCGGGGTTGGGGGCCACTGCAATACAAGCTCCCCAGACTCAGCCCAGGGGAGTGCTGGTCCTTCCTGAGCAGCGTGGGCTGCCTGCTGTGACCCAGGGCTGCTGCCTTTCTTGGTGGCTGGTTGGGGAATGGGACCCTTGTGGAGCCAGCTGGGCGCTGGGGTGGGAAGGTGTGAGAACTTGCTCCCACCTCGAGAGGGGGAGAGAGGCAGGGCGGTGATGGACTCTGTTCTCTGTCACTTTCTCAGATGGTCCGGAGAAGTACTTGGAGGAAGAGAGCAAGAGTTCTACTTCTGTCCTGCCCGGGGAGATCGATGACCTTCAGGATGCCCGGGCACCGACCATCGCCCAGCTGCTGCAGGAGAAGACACTTTACTCCTTCTCTGAGTGGCCTAAGGTGAGTTTAAAATTAACACTGTTTGTATTGCAAGTGTTACTGCGTAGTCCTGACCAGCAGCGGCTCACACGGCCCCAGCTCTGCCTCCTGGTCCCCGCACACAACTCCCCAGGGGTGCTCTAACTGGGGTGCTCTTCCCAAGCACCCGTGCCATGGACACGCCTGCCCCAAAGCAGCTCCCCACCGAGCTGAGGTCACCAGGGCTGGGTTTGTCTTTAATCCTGAGATGACATACACGAGTGAGTCATTCGAGTCCCAGCCTGCCACTGTCCAATTCTATTTGCAGGACCGTGTGATCATCAACCGCATTGACAACATCTGCCATGCCATCCTGAAGGGCAAGTGGCCTTCCTCCAGCCAGCAGTTTGAGACACAAAGCCTGCTGACAGCTCCAGCGGTAGCCAGCAATGCCGGCAGCAGGAACAGCTTTGCCGAGTCTGAACCCCCCGATCCCAGCTTCAATAACGGGGTGTTACTCTCACAGATACATAAGGTGAGGGGGGCCCTTGGCCAGGGACAGGCTTGGGACTCTGGGGTGAAGCATTGCCCAGAAGTGCTCAGGAGTTTCCCAAGCGGGGCCTGGGTTTTCACTGCCTCTTGGTGCCACTTGTGGTGTATAACATATGGCTTAAGCCACTTGGTCCCCTCCACTGAGGGCTCCTGGTGAGCTCCCCATGCTCTCAGCCCCCCACCAGCCCTGCTCCCCTCCTGAGAAGGCGGCTGTTCTGCGGCAGCTCCGCAGCTGCTGCGGCTGTAGAGGTGCTTCCAGAGTCAGCACTGGAGCACCTGGCATGGTCGGGGGGAAAGGGGACACTGTCCCAAAGGAAAGGGTGCAGGAGAGGGCACTGCCCCGTCAGTCACCAGCTCTCTATCATCTCTCACTGTTGGACACAGCGCAGAGACAGAAGCTGCTGGCCTGGGACGCCAGCCCGGCTGCCCAGCAGCTGGCAGAGCACCCAGGGTTATAGCACCTTGGGAGATCAAAGTGTGTGAGGTTGCTCCTGCACCATCCCCACACAGGTTTTTTTTTAGGGAAAGGGCATCCTTCAGGGCTCCTGCAGAGAGGCAGAAGAGCCTGACCGTTAGCTCAGTGTTGGTTTGAAGAGCTGTGGTCCTTGGGCAGTGTGCGCGCAGCTGTAACCCTTTCCGTGGCTTTGATACACACAGGAAGGTTTCCTGACCCCTGCCTTTGCAAAGGACGAGCGGAAGCACAGGAGGTCCTATGAATTTGAGATGGAGAGAGATGCCAAACAGAGGAGCTTGGAGCAGCTAGCAGCAACCCATGTTCATCCACCCATTGTGCTGAACGGCTGGCGCGATGCAGCGGTGGACTTGTCCAGAGCCTCTGATGGGTCCCCAGGGAACTCCTCTCCTTTCCCCCTGAACGCAAACATGCCCAAACTGGGGACCGTGAACACCCTCCAGGGCTCCCTGGGCATGGACTTGTCTGGCATCCTCCAGGCAGGGTTAATCCATCCTGTCACAGGACAAATTGTAAATGGCAGCCTACGAAGAGATGATGCTGCCATGAGGAGAAGACGGGGCAGGAGAAAAAATGTAGAAGGGATGGACCTCATCTTCTTGAAGGAGAGGCCTCTTCCAACCAGGCTGCAGGTGGGTTGATGCTCCCCCCTTTCGCATGGCCCCAATGGAATCAGCACAATTTGTCTCATGGTCCAGCTCTCCCCTACAAGCTCTGCTTGCCCATGACAAGCTTGGCTTGTGCTGGAGCAGGCAGGAACGGATACTACTCCAGGGAGAAAGGGAGGTTTTCCCTCTGGCTTGCAGCACTCTGCCTGCAGTGTTTGAGTCCTGCTAAGCATTATCAAAAGCAGCTGTCCCACCTCAGGGTGTGTCTAGGGTTAGAGAACATGAGGAAAGGTCCTTGACTGCATTGGAGCTGTGGCCAAGAGCCTGCTGCACCCTTTCTCCTTCTACCCTGGGATCCGCTCGAAGAAGTCTGGGGCTCTGGGAGCAAGACCAGTCTGTCTAGACCACTTTTAGGAGTGATCTGCGGGGGAAGTTGGTCCTCCTGGTGATTAGGGTGTTTCCAGATGAGTTCAGAAGCATCTCCCAGCTCTTTCTGCCCTCCATGCCACCAGTGCTGGGGACTGAGTGGAAGCGTGATGCGGTGGTGGGTGGTGATTTAAGGAACAGGCACTGGGAATATGTGGATTAGTCTGTGTGGTGGGAGCAGATGACCTCTGGGAGCTTTGGGAGCTCTCCTTATCTGGATGCGCATGCATCACCACGTGCTGCTGATGGGCTCTCCCTGCTCCTCCCTCCACATCAGGATGTTCAGGAAGAACAGCCGCAGCCCCCCCAGAACAGTCCCCTCCCCGATGGACCGGTTGCTGCTACCTCAACTCCACAGCCAGTCCCAGCTGCAGGCAGCCAAGCAGAGAAGGCTGTCCCGAATAAGAGTCTGCTTGACTGGCTCCGTCAGCAGTCCGACTACACACTCGACGTTCCCGGCTTTGGCACAGTAAGGATGGCCTTCAGTGGCACGTGTGTGTGTGTGTGTCTGCCTTGTGTATTGCCCTTTGTGTTCGGTTTTCTGCGGTTGCTCTTGAGTTCAGGGCTTCCATGAAGTGTCTCAAAATGCGGCCTCTTTCCCGGCATTTGTGGTGTTCATCAGGGCTGTTTGGGAGGTTCATCACACGTTTGGGAGGCGGGCATAATTCCCTGTACAGCAGTGAAAGGCACTTGCTGAGCTGCATCCTCCTGCCCCAAGGTCCATTCTCCAGCTCCAGTGTATCTGTCTGCCCAATGCACAATTAGTCCAATGTCTTCGAGAAGCACCAGGGATGGGGAGAGAAATGGGAAAAGGGATTTGGGATGCTCAAGGTCTGTCTGTGTTGCTCCGTTTCACCTGGGGTCATTTTAGGCAGTGCTGTTGTATTAAATAAGATTCCCAGACAAGAGGAAACCTGCTCGCTTTAAAAACTTGACCGAAACGGCTGTGTTGCAGTCTGTAAAGGCTGCGGTGGCGTGGCCGCAGGCACCATCAGAAAGCAGAGTGGCAGAGAGTGGGGTGCAAAGTCTGTCTGATTCTTCTTGCCGTCTCAAAAGCATCCACCTTTTGGTTTCAGAGGTTGGTTTACTCCAGGTTTCAGCTTATTTAGCCTATTAGACCATGTGGCAGGCAGAGCACAGGCTGTTAAACAGAGTAGGAAGAAATGTGGTGGTAATGCATGAAAGACTGTGCATCTTGGACCTGGAGGATTGTGTGCCCAAGGCAAGGATTCCCTGGAGCTTGGAGTACAGGCAAGCTGTTAAGTGTTCTGGAGCTCATTAGAGATGAGAGATGAGGAGCCCGGCGTTTGCTCGGGCAGGATGGCCCTTGCTTTTCAAAATCCAGAGATACATGCAGCTCTGTGTCCAAGGCCCGACTCCCAGGAGCACTGCAAGAAGCAGTCAGATGGTGGAGCAGGCGTGGAGATGCCTTCCCACCCCTTTCCATCGCCCTTGCCTTCCATGGGGGCTTACTGTAGCTCACCCAGTCTGGCCATGCTGCCGGTGAAACTCTTGCTCCCAGCAAGCCCCCAGTGCCCTGGGCCAGTCCTGCAGGATCTCCCCTGTCAGGGCGAGTGTCCTCTCTCCAGATAGGATGGCTTAGAAGCTGCTTTGGGGTACTGCAGCAGCTCAGCTTGTTGAAGGACAGACCAAGCTCAGGGTCTTTTCTTTGACTCTCAGGAATCAGAGCCTGCAGTCGTTCATTATAATGCTACATCCCTGCAGGCACATTGACGCCGGGACTTGGTGCATGCAGTGGGTGTGCAACAACTCAGCTGTGACTCTGTAGGTTGCGGTCCTGAAGGGCTCTGATCCCAAAGAAACATGGTGCAGCGGCTCTGCGGTGGGAACAGCTGAAATAGGAGCGAAACAAAGCACAGATGAGCTGGCAAGAAGTGGGTAGCTATATCAGACTGACACGAGATAGCACACACGGACCTGTTCTCTCTTTCTTTCCTAGTTGTAGTTAGTGCCCTGTTTACAGATGCACATACATGAATTGGCAGCAGGTTACCGTTTTAGGATTGGAGGGGAATTAGAAAGGGCTGGAGCAGTCTAAGTGGGATACACTGAAAACCCCTTTATCAATTGTGCTTATTTGAGAGCTGGCCTTGTGGCAGAGACCAGGTTGTGCTGCTCGCACTGCTCCTGCCCAAGTCTGCAGGGACCCTCTGTGCCTCGGGAGCTCATCTGTGCCCCTCTCCTGGAGCGCTTGTAGCCGTCCAACTCATTAAGCCATCTAGTCTCATTGACGTTGTCTTGTTTGCACTCCAGAATTTTTCAGACAAGCCCAAGCAGAGGAGGCAACGCTGCAAGGACCCCAGCAAATTGGACATTAACTCACTCACGGGAGAGGAGCGGGTGCCTGTGGTACATAAGGGTACCGGACGGCGGGTAAGCGAAGGCCTGTTCTCTGCTCTGCCCTTGGGTGTCTTGAAATGCTTAGCAGACCCCGAGCTCACCTGCGGGGAGATTTAATCCAGAGAAGCCTATGGATGGGACAAAAGTCTGGAACACGTCACTGATCTACACTATCTTCTGACATGTGTGTGCCCGTGGGGACGCAGACCTGCGAAATAAGTGACTTTCTGTTTGAAGTAAGGAAAGTCTGAGTGTTCACCCTTGCCAGATTACACAGACCCCACAATGGCAAAGGGATTCAGCCTTTGGCTTTAAAGCCACCATCACAACAGCCCTGGCTGGTGCTTCCCGTTCCAGATTTCATTGTTCCCTGTGAATTCACTGCAATATGACACAAATTGTAATACTGCCATACAAATATCTTTATTTTGTTCCTCCTTACGAGGTGCGGGCAGAGCATACCAATACCTATCCAAGTGCTGGGCATGTGGGCAGTGGAGGGTTTGAAGAGCTTTTTCGTGCTTACTGAACAAGGTGCATGGATTTACTTGTCTGCAGTTTAATCTCCAGTGCAGTGATGTTCACCTCTCTGAATGAGAAGGGATACTTTCCACCCAAATTCGGTTCTTAAACACATCCAGGACTGCACTAGGTCGGAAGGTGATGTGACATTAAACACATCTAAAACCAAAACTAAAGAGTGAGGCAGAAAGAGGCTGTTTCAGCCACATCTGTGTTTCCCTCTGTTACACCCATGATGGCCATTGGAGACCTGGGTGAATTGGTGGGTTTATCTGGTTCTGAGCATGGCTTTTACAGAAGCTCTATCCCCATCGCTTGTTCATGGGGAGGGCGATGGGACAGGCCACGAAGGCTGAACTTGCCTTTTCTCCCTGAACTGCATGTCTGGAGGCAGCAGGCGCATACCGAGTCCTGCAAAGATGAGTAGCAAGGGAAGAGTCTCTGCCCCAGCCAAATGCAGCCCAAAGCAAGGAGCTAGGGGAAGTGTAATCGTATTTCTTGTATTATTTTACATAACTCTTTCTGCAATAGAGGTCATCCTTCTGCTGTGTTTTATAGTTAGGGGGAGCCACAGCACCAGCATTGAAGGAATTGCCAAGGTGGCTTGATGCAAACTTGGAGTATGCTGTTGCAGCTGACTGGGCTGACATTGTTAAGCTTTCAGTAAGTTAGAGCTTTTGGAGAAATCTGTATCATATCATCTTTTCTTTTCCCTCCCCATCCCCACAACCTTTCTCCAGTGAGGATCCGGGAGCTGCGAGGCAGGACTTCAGCTGTGCACGCGGGAGGGGATAGCTGCAGGGCCGGCAGCACCGGGAGCACTCCTGTGGCAGAGAGGGAGGTTGGGCGCATGCCGCAGCTCAGTGGCGCAGCCAGGGGAAGGAGAGGAGGGGGTCAGTGCCCCGGGAACAGGGCTCAGCAGCTCAGGGTGACTGTCTAGAAAGCCTCGGGATGCTTAGAAATAGCAGGGGCAAGAGAAATGCCCTAGGAGCAGTAATCCACCTTGGGTGCAGGATGGCAGGGTGCCAAAACACATTCTTGCGGGTCAAATTTTCAAAAACTGCCCTCAGACGAGGCTTTTCATCAGCTCCTGCAAACTCTGCCCGTGCAGCCCTGGGCCTGCGAAAGGCCCCACAGGTCACCAGGACCGAAGGCTCAGACACTGGCAGGGAGAGGGGCAGGACGGAGCCTCGCCTCGCTGCATTCATTCACCCTGATAGTCACACCAGTCCCTGCCCCGGTGCGTGGCAAAGCCTGCGGAGGAGGAGCGCTCTCCCCTCCAGCACACGGCCGCTGCCAGATCGCCCTTCCCCACCCTGCAGGCTGGCCTTATCCAGACTTCTCTCTACGGTCCCTCTCACCTGCTCCCTGTTTTTGTGGCTGCAGTGGTTTGCGTGACGCCCTTGCAGGGGGCTGGAGGGGGGAATCAATTGGCTTAGAGGTTTGTACTGCTCTCAAATTTGCTTTTGATTAGTGCTGGAGATTTGGCATGGTCTGTCCCATTCCCCAGGAAATAGCTCCACGTCCGGGCTGGCATCAGCACGCTGTCCGGGCAGCAGCTCTTCCTTACCTTCGTTTGCAGGGGACGGTCTCTTTGCCGGTAGGAATAGCTGTGTGCCTGGCCACCGCCCCGAGCACCCGCTCATGCACCCTGGTTTGGTGGCTGCATGCCCGTTAGCATTCGCACCCCCAAGCCCCATCAGCACTTTGCTTTTGGCAAGTGCGCATCCGCCCTGGCACGTGCATGCGGAGGAACGTCTGGCTGCTCCAGGCGCTTGGGCAGGCGGGAGCGTGGGGTCAGCTGCCCCGCAGAGCCCAGGCGCGGTCATGGTCCTGTGCAGGTTTTCCCACGTGCCAGTGGGAGCAGAGCAGAAGATTCTCCCTCTTTGGGCAGTAGCTGTGCTGTGCAGACTGCCAGGGTCATTCGATTCAAGTTTCTGCACTGCAGGTGTCAATGGGAAATACTTTTCCTACCTAAATCTATTATTGGAAACGGTTCAAAGAGCGGCGATACAGAAACTCAAGGGAGACACAAAGGGAAATGTTTAAATGTCTGTGATGAGGATGCTGAAAAATGGAGTTTTAAACTACGCTGTGGATTTCCCCGCACTGCTCTGTGTAACTGGACAGTCTTACCCAGTTGTGGCCACTGGGTTTTGGTCCCATATCTGAATACTCAGAAGAACCTTTCTGGCATCTCAGTGAAGCTCTAACCAGGAGCGCCTCAGACAGCATGTCCGCTCTCTGTGTGTCATCCCATGCAGCTTTGCTGTCCTGCAGAGCATTGAAAATTTGGCCCATCCCATCTAAAAGACATGATTTTTCACCTATGGCTGAAGCCACGATTAAAGCTGGGAAGGGAGCTAAGTTGGTGTCTGACACAGAGCTGCCCCGGTGCTTCTCGTGTTGTAAACAGCTGATGCGGAGGGCTTGGGTGAAAATGTGTGGTAAAAATGTGCTTCCTCCTTTCCTCCCTGTGCACTTTGACGCTGCGGTATCATGCCAGGGCAGGGCGAGGGTGTTTCGCATTTGGCAGCATCCCTTGGGGAAAAGTTGTGCGTACCTCTCAAATTCCATATCATGTAGGCAAATATTTCTGTGCTGACACCATCTGGGATGCAGATACGAGCACAGAAAAGCCAGCTTTCCTTTGATGCAGTAATAACTATCAGGTGTTTTTTCTGTTGTGTGTGTTTCGTTTTCAGGGCTACTTACCGGAAAGCAAATTCAATCGCATCCTAACCGAGCCTGTGCTCCGAGACACGGGGCCGCGCCGGAGGGGGAGAAGGCCCCGAAGCGAACTCCTTAAAGGCCCTGGTGTTGTAGCAGATTCTTCTTCTGGAATGGGACCATTGTTCATGAATGGATTGATTGCTGGGATGGATCTAGTAGGACTCCAGAACATGAGAAACATGCAAGGGATCCCTCTGACCGGGCTGGTTGGGTTTCCTGCTGGATTTGCAGCAGTGCCCGCCAGCGAGGATGTGAAAAGCACCCTGAGTATGTTGCCCATGATGCTGCCGGGCATGGCTACCGTACCACAGATGTTTGGCGTTGGAGGACTTCTCAACCCCCCCATGACAACTACTTGTACTGCGACTGCTCCGACTTCGTTAACAAGCACAACGAAAAGTGGTACAGCCAACGCAGAGAAAGCTACTGAGGATAAACAGAGTAGCCAGGATGTGAAAAAAGAAACTCTCTCGGAAGATAAGCCTGGTCCTAGTTCGTTTTCTAATCAGACAGAATCCGCAATAACTACCAGTAGTCCTGTAGCTTTTAACCCGTTTCTTATCCCAGGGATGTCTCCTGGACTGATCTATCCCTCGATGTTTCTTTCCCCTGGCATCGGCATGGCGCTGCCCGGCATACAGCAAACCAGACACTCGGAGGCAGCAAACCTGGAAAGCCAGAAGCGGAAGAGAAAGAAAGCAAAAGGGGAATCGGCAAACCCAGAGCCAGAAACTGTCTCGCTGCCGGAAAAAGAAGCTGCAAACAGTCAAAACTGTACAGAGCAGACACCGCCTTTGTCGGCAGAGAAAGAGCAGGACGGACCAGCAGAGGAGGAGCGCGAAGTGGCTCGTGATACCAATTAGAACTTTTGTTTCATTGAAAAAAAAAAACACAAAAAGATTGTGGCTTGTGAGTTTCTTATCCCATAAACTCTTTGTTACTTACCCTCCCGCCCCGCTCCACCTTCATAAACCTGTGTTTCCATGAGTAATATTATCTACCTAATTCCCTGTCAGAAAAAACTCTGGTGACATACTACATGTTAATAGTTGCAGGGTCTTGCCACTTTATTAGATAAACAGTGTTGTCTAGCTAGTGTGGGAGGCACCGAATTCTCGTTCTGTTTTTCCAGTCGTTCATCCCAGCCGACGATAGCAAATCCAGTACTCGGTCACCCCCCCAAATTGCTCACTCCTTTGAGAAGAAAAAGCAGCAAAAAAACAAGAGCAAAAGAAAAGTCTTTACCTCTTGGTCTACACACAGACAAGGGTATTTCTGTCTACAGCAACACTGAACGAAAAAGCCTGTATTTGGGGGTAAAAAGCACAGCTATAGTAAGTGCTAATGTGTATTTTTGATTTAAAGTATTTCCCTATTTTATCATGATTACTAGAATAGTAGTATAGACAGAAGTATATAACTAATGATTGAAAATGCATATATTCATTTCTTTGAAAGGAAAAAGCATAACTGGTAGTGATACAATTTCTTTATCACCCCCACCTCAGAGGTTTGGAGACAAACTGCAGTGAGTGAAAATATGACATAGACATTCTTTTGTATTTTTTAAAACCAAAGTTTGGTTTTACATTAAGTGGAGTTTAGTTGCCCTTTCCTCAATAGTTACAAGAACTTTTCAGCTTGAGCTGGAAAGGTTTTGCACATCTTGCATGATTTTTTGGGATTACTGTACCTGTAGCTACCAGTTTCTTCATCATTCTGCTAGTCTTCAGTTCTCCTCTATGGCGTTAGTTCTCATCTATGGCATTAGAAGTGCTGTAAAGGTATTTTTTCCAGCTGTGAACAGGCCACACTGATTTTAATGCTCTTATATGAACACTGAGGCTTTTTGAGTTTTTATATTTTCCACTTCTTACCCCAGAAGCAACGTCCTTTCAGCAAACAAGGAAAAGGCTGTAGGCCAGCTTTCCTGTTCGGGGAGTCCTCTAAGAAGGACCGTTGAGACTTTCAAAGCTTGAGTTTCTTCTTTTCTAGCGTTAGACTGTGAAGAGATGACCTTGGCTTCTTCTGTCCATTCCATTTGCTGTTGAACAGTATTTCCAAGTCCCACCCCCATTGGCAAATGATTTCGCCGTCTGGATTTTAAATGGACAGGTTTTAATGTCGTCAGCTCCCCGCAGCTCTGGGTACTGAGACACCTCCACAGGCAACTCTTCTTATCTCTCCTTCCCCTCACTCCTTGTTTAATTTTTCTTTCACTTGGGCTTGTTCTTATTTGCAGCTCATGGTTTGAGACTTGAAATAAACCCGTGGTGGTGCAGCAGTGAGACAAAAGGCAGGCTGGTGAGGGAGTTGGGAGTGTGCTAGTTATCGGTTTCACATTTGGTTGTCACAATTTACTGTATTTTTTACTTATTTTCTGTTACAGTTTTGCTAATTTATCAGATGGTCCAAATGTTTTGACATAACTATTTCAGTTTGCATTATTTATTTATGATGCTTTTTGTCATTGTCTTTTATACATTTGGGATTATAAATTATGTACATGTTAAAATTAGCATCTCAAAGAAGTCTGTTACCCATGGTCTAAAAAGCATTTGGTTTATATTTTCACGGAATTTATCCCCAGTTTACTGGATTGGATGATTTTTTTTTTTTTAAGTATGTAACCAATCATCATGCAACCCCTGCCCCCGATAATTAAATGTGTTCTATTTAATAACATCCTTGTAGCATAGATACTGTATCACTATCGACAGGTTTCTTAGAAATGCTGCTATCTCTATTTAACTAACATTTTGTTCAGTTTTGCCTCCAGTGGAAGCAGAAAGGGTTTTTTCAGCTGTTAAATCCAAAATCAATATAATTTATTTATGTAAAAAAAAAAATCACAATTGATATATTTTTGAACCTTTTAAGTACTAACTTTCTTTTTATTCAGTAGAAGAACATGTACTTGCCCTAAATCCTTAAAATACAGATGCTATAAAACTTCATATATCTTCAAAGCCTTACTGTGAATGGATACAGAAATCTCTTCAGAGTCCATTTCTTGTTATGGGATGGTTTTTCCAAGGTTACACGCATAAGGAACAGGGTTTAAAGTGAAATTTATTTCATTAGCCAGCATGCTCTATACCTTGTTCTTCCTTATCAGACATGTATGCTGCGTCTCTGGGTGTTTAGGCTTCTCTTTGACTGCTACTTTGTGACCCTTTTGCAACCCGATATACTCTGTGGATTATTTAGACTGTAAGGCGTAAGTGGCTTCTTATTTTCCATCATATCCAAAACAAATGCCAAATTTTCACCGGTTTTCATGGCTACTCACACAAACATACATTCTTCACCAAATGTGCTAACAAAATAAACTGTCTGTGCTCTTGAACATGGATAAAAAGAAAAAGATTTAAAAGTCAGATTTTTATTTTTTTAATTTAGTGACTAGATGATGCTTATCTTTCAAACTTGGCAGAGCCTTGCTACAGATGTATATAATTTTTTTCAGCAAATATATGTGAATGTTTAATTCACCTGACTCAGTGATAAACGTTACTTGCCTTTTTCTCAGCACGGATCTGTTGAGAAGCTGTCAAACCCAGCGGACTTTTCCCTTCTTTAGGGTTGCTCTTCATGCACTGTGAGATGTCTGTTACTCTGGGGAGGGGCTGCTCGCAGCTGGCTCACCAGTTTTTCCTGCCACGGAAGGAGGTTACTGGGCTAAGCCCCCTGCTGTGGCCAGCAGCTCTTTCACCCAGCGCCGTGTGGGTTAACTCGCCGTGCCGTGTAGGTTAACTTGCCGTCCCACATGGGTTGCAAGATCGCTGGAGCAGCCCAAGCTCCACGGCCAGTTTAAGCGTGCGACAGCGCGTAGGGGCTCTCTGCTGACCTGTTTCATCCGGAGGACGGGTAGAAGCCCAGAGACCAGTCATGAGATCCCCCCGTACCGGTTATAGTCCTCTGCCCTTACGCGGCACCTCCCAGCAGAAGAGGTGTTCAGTTCCTCTTACCGAGATATTAAGCGCCTCCATCTAAGCCTTGTAAAATGCTAATAGGTGCCAAAAAAATGCTTGTCATAAACCTCAATGTAAGGATTTCATGCTTTAGAAAAGTAGGTATTAATTCAGTTTTCCAGATGAATAAACAGATGCACAGGAAAAGCTAAATAATTTCTTTAAGGTCCAGGAAAAAAGGCACAGAGTAAACCAAGAGTTTTTGCTTGCTCCCCTTGCCCTTGCGTAAACACCTTGTCCTGGCATTTTGTTGCTGTGTTTATTCGGGGGGAGAAACAGGAAAGCACTGGGCAGAAGAGGCATCAGATATTGCTTGGACAGGGGCAGAGGAGGCAAAACGACGGTGTGAACTCTGAATTTCCAGTTCCCGAGTCTCCCTTTAAATTCCGGCTCCGCACACTGCAGCCTTCCACCCTGTCATCATTAATGCAGAATATTTGCGTGAAGGATCTGCAGAAACCAGGCAGCCAGGTACATGGAGAAGCATTCGTGCTGGCGTTTACGCTGTAAAGTCGGTGGCGGCCACGGTGTGCTCTGTCTCGTCAGATGAGGTGTGTTATCCACCTTCTGATACGAAGTGAGTGGAGGTGGTTGTGGAGGACGGGGCACGGGCAGGCACAGCTCTCTCTTTGGGTTTTGTTTTGCAGGATACAGGTGCCTTTTCCCGGGGCGTGAGAGAGTAAAACACCCTGCAGCTGCTCGTGTCTGCACTCCTGTCCCTGCCTGATTTTTATCTGATAGGACACAGCATAGAAAAGTATCATTGCACATTTAGACAGGATCTTTCATTCTCTGTATGATCACGAAAAGGTTGTTAGTGATTTCCCTCAGCACTGAACTATGGCTGGGTGAACGTTACCTGCCCTAAGGGCAGAGATTGCAGCTCTGGTGTCTTGACAAAGTTACAAGCAAGGATTTCGGGTCCGAAATCTCATCTGGCAGTGAGCAGAGGGCAATTCCTCTAATGAGATTTGGTTTGTATCGAATAAAACTTGAGTTTTTCAGTGCATTTGTATTTTCCACCTCTTCAAGAGCCACTTCAGTTCCAGAGCTATGGAGTACGGGCTGAGTCACAAGAGACCACTAATTCTCATTGCTTTTTACAACTTTAAAGCAGTATCGAGCGCTTTACCAAACAGGTGAAAGCGCCGTTCGTGGTCCCCGAGTGCTTCACACCATGTGTGCT
>NW_009189455.1:0-1594 GCF_000690835.1 Fulmarus glacialis | reverse complement strand
GCCGGCGGGGACGGCAGGGTGCTCGGCCACGGGCGCCGGGCAGGCAGCAGCGCTGCCAGGCAAGGAGCTGGCCCAGCTCTGGAAAATGGGTGGTAAGAGAAATCCAGCTTGTCTCTCGTTTCCCTTCCCAGCTATCTGCATAACGTGCCCTTTACAGCTTGTGAAGCTGGCCTGGGAGCATCACCCTCGGCCTCCTGGTGGCTTTTGGGGCATTTGGGTTTCACGGTGCACCCGGCTCGAGGCCATCGGTGCGGTGCCGAGGCAGCACTAATTCGTGGAGAATCCAGATTTCACCTCAAAAAGCATAAAACAATGCAAGATCTCCAGCCCAGTAGAAAATCAGTCCCACTCCCCTGTCTCGCTTCGTTAGCCTCCAGTGTGATTTTAACTAGAGGAACGGCTCTGTTGGGCGCTGTTACCTGGCTCCCATTTGCCAGTGGTCCGGATGGGGATGTGATGTTACTGGTTTAGCCTGGAATTCAATCCCAGTCTTGCTGAAAGCATCGGTTCATGCAAGACCAGCACCGGCCCTGGGGGGGGGTTTCAAGGAATAGCAGCAACGGACGGGCGACCGAGGGGAGCAGGAGCGGTAGCAGATGCTCTGCAGCATGTCTGCTCATCTCGCTTGGCTCCTGCCAAGCATTTGCCTGTTACATTTTTCAGCTGGATATGTTGTAGCAAAAGGAGACATTTTACAGGAATAGCCTGTACCATTTAGAAAGAGAAAATAAATTTTTAAAGGAAAACCCCCACAGTGACTGACTTTTTTTTTTTTCTCTCCAGTAAAAGGGCAGAGATTTCTAATAGAGGAACAGATGCACAAAAAGCAAAGATTGGGTCCCTCCAAGGAAGGCACGTCTTTGTTCCCGAAGGAATAAATATGACTGTAGGACTCTGACCACGTAGCCTAATTATCAGGAATTAAATGCGTTTCCTGGCTTTTCAGGGCAGTCAGTTTTCCTTCCTCTTACAGCAAATCTTTTTACAAACACATTTAGGTGTTGGATTAAAGCTGGCTTTTAGGGAAAGTAACATTCTGGGAAGCACTGAGCTGATGCTCAGTGAGGGACCAACTCCACCAGCCCGTGGCTTCCCACTAAACGATCCCTGCGCTTTGCAAAAGAACATTTTACAAGAAATTAAACCCAGCACGTGTAGGACCATGACTTAGGGCAGGTCAGAAGCTGCTGCGTGAGCAGGGGACACCGGGGCTGTGTTCGTACAGCAGCTCGTGAAATCAGCTCAGAGCATCACATTGTTCAAGGTACCGATGAGCTGGGTGGGGGTTTCACCCCCCAGCTGGAAGCTGGGCTTGCTCTGGGCTTGCTCTGCGTTTTCTCTGTCCCACAACCCTCCAGGCAGAACGCTGTAGCTGACTCAAAATGAACCACAAGATGGTGGTTAAAGTATCCTCCAGTATTACGTGGGTTTGAAACCATATCCTCTGCCTCTGCCAGCGCTGCAGGCTCTGGGCCACGCGAACCCCTTCTGGGGGTACAGGAGCTGCCCCTGCCCACGGGCACGGCCCCGCGCCTGCGCTGGGCGCTCTCGGGAGCGCTCCAGCCGTCAGCGCTGCGATCACAGCAGCAGGCCC
>NW_009189454.1:0-20001 GCF_000690835.1 Fulmarus glacialis | reverse complement strand
CAGTTGGAAGGGACCTACAACAATCATTTCATTCAACTGCCTGACCACTTCAGGACTGACCAAAGGTTAAAGCATGTTATTAAGCGCATCCTCCAAATGCCTTCTAAATGCTGCAGGCTTGGGGCATCGACCACCTCTCAAAAAAGCCTGTTCCAGTGTTTGACTACCATCGTGGTAAAGAAATCCTTCCTAATACATAGTCTGAACCTCCCCTGGCGCATCTTTGAACCATTCCCATGCATCCTATCACTGGATACCAGGGAGAAGAGATCAGCACCTCCCTCTCCACTTCCCCTCCTCAGGAAGCTGTAGAGAGCAATGAGGTCGCCCCTCAGCCTCCTTTTCTCCAAACTAGGCAAGCCCAAAGTCCTTAGCTGCTCCTCATAGGACATGCCTTCCAGCCCTTTCACCAGCTTTGTTGCCCTCCTCTGGACACATTCAAGGACCTTCACATCCTTCTTAAATGGCGGGGCCCAGAACTGCAAACAGTATTCAAGGTGAGGCCGCACCAATGCTAAATATAGAGGGATAATCACCTCTTTTGACTGGCTGGTTATGCTGTGTTTGATGCATCCCAGGATGCGGTTTGCCTTCTTGGCTGCCAGGGCACAATGCTGACTCATGTTGAGCCTGCTGTCGACCAGCACCCCCAGATCCCTTTCTGCAGGGCTGAGGAACAAGGACTGAAAAGATATGTTTTAGTCTTGACATACAAATAAGATACCCAGATATATTTCAATGATTAGTAAACACATGTAATGGTTTCAAAGCAAGCCATGTGTTTGACCATGTTGTTCAGTCTGCTTGTGGGCAGTGAAAGACAGGGACCATGCCAGTACTACTCTCATGATGGAGTTCCACTACTCACCCTACTTTGGGGCTGGGTCTCAGTTCACAACTTTCCAGTTTCTCTGCCAAGTCCTTGGCAGACTGAGCTGGGTTTTCACCCTGCCAGAGACTTTCTTGACCATGCCCAGTTGGCTGCATCTTCATCAGTAAATGAAATTATCAAGGAACTATTTTCTATTCCTGGGAGCAAGTGATACAACATATCACACCTGTGTGGTTGAATTCTCATCTTCCAAAATAGGCTGTCCATATCTGTTCTGCCTACTGGGAACAGCCCCCTCTATTCCCTGGTCCTGGGAAACACAATATAACAGGTTACAAATTGGCACAGACTAGCAGAATGCCAGGGAGGGAGTTTATGATATCGCTATGATCTGCTCAAATTGTGTCCTGCCCTGATGCCTAGCACAGACATAACTACTGTGAATTTCTTGAAAATGGTATGAAAAAGGACAGTTAGTTCTAAAGCAGGATTGAGAGAATTTTTACTTCCTGAAAGCTAAGGAGGACTTTTAAGTGATCACTTAAACCACAATTTGATTTTATTCAGGAATAATATGAGGAAAAAATATCCTGGCTATGAAGCATATGAAATGAAATTGCAGGCTGTGATCCTGCAATGGGTCTAAATAAGATGTTCTTTATTTTTCCATAGGAGAATAAAAGTTAGCAAATTAATAAAATAACCAATCCTCAATATAGGGATTAAGATGGACTCTTTTGTCTCAGGCACTCTTAGTATTTGGACCAGCTTCCCTCCAGGTTCTACTTCACATTATAAGGTTTAATTCCAGAAGTCAAATCAGATCTTAATTTTTTTAAACCCTTCCCATTGTCCAGTTGTTTTGTTTTCAGGCAAAAGAGGCAAATGTGTACAATTAACAGAACTCTCCAAATAGGTAGAATACAGATATTGCATTTTGTGTATTTTCCATCTAGGCTTCTCAACTGGTGTTACAGCAAGATAGAGCTAAATAAACCTAATTAAGACCTCCTTACCCTTTTAATCCCTTAACACCTAGCTCACAGCAGTAAAACATTGATAAAATAAAGGCAACTATATCTGGAATAACTTCTTAATAATGTGTCAATAAAATGTGATCTAGAATATATAGCATATCTCCTGGGATCTTAGAATTAAATAGTCATTTTGCTAAGCGTTGCAAATAGTTTTGTATATGAGGCTATTTTTACAAACATGAGAATGTAAGAAGTGTAATAAGTTATCAGATCAAAGATTAATTTCAATAATTATCATGTCCAATAACAATCATGTTTAGAATGGCCATTACTGGGTGCCTAAAGAAGAATAGAGAAGAAAGCATTGATATTTACCCCAAATACTCATGTTTTTATGGATCTGTGGCTCAGAGAGTTTCTGAGCTAAAAGTGGTTTATTCTACACAGATAACTTTTTTTTTATTATTATTATTTGCTCATTACTTAGAAGACAACATGGAGACAAGAAAAAGCCTGGATCTATTAACTAGATTATGTATGGTTTATGCGTATGCCATCTGGTCAGACCAGTTGGGGTGACGCACCAGCTTCTATTTTTTTTTTAACATTGCTAGCTGATGCTGGTGCAAGGACAAGCTCTTCAGCAGGCAAATCTTTTTCATTTTGGTATAGTTGTGGTTCTGAGACCCAGTCTCAGAAACGATGGGCTATTTGGATAAAGGTAGCAGCAGTAGGATATTTTTTGCAAGTTCAGCACATCTTACTGGGGGAGTTGTTTTTTTTTTTTTTATTACAAGAGACATAAACATTTCAGAAATGCCAAAACAGTTCAACAGTTTGAAATTCCTTTGCATTTCATGAACGAAGTTTTTGACATGGTTTGACACTTTTGTTTCAGCCAAAAATAACCGTGAATTCCTTGTTTGTCTTGAAGCTGCATTTTTCAGTGAATAAATAACTTCTTTGCCACTGTAGCCATTATTTGACATTTTTTCCATGCTTAGAGATATTAGTACTATTTTGAAGACCTGCATAATGATATTGTGATGTGTGACTGAAACAGAGAGACTGCTGTTACAATTCAGAAATAGAACAATTACATAACCTCCTAAGGCACTGGTTTATATTTTAGCAAAATCTTCACTTTAACTTTGTCTCCTTCTACATTATCGTAGGACTACAATGATATTCCAACATATAAAGGAAATCATAAGCTGATATCCTTATTTCCTAACATTTAACATAGCACACATGTATGTGAAACAGTAGAAAAAGAGATTTATCTCACAGGTAACTGTCCACACAGACAGCTTGCTGAACATTTTATACTCTGACAGTGAAACATATTTATTTAGAATAAACAGGTATGATTTGGAGAAAAAAAACCCTCATGATCAAAGGAATAAGTTTGGCAAGTATGTGGGTTGCCTTTCAGTTTATTTATAAACATTGGGCTACCAAAGAAGTTAATTAAAAAAGTATAAAGCAGGCTCTGTCATGATAGTCTAAAGAACCTATTACTCAGTTCTGTTAGATTTTCAAAATATGTTAATGCCTGGCTTCTTTCACTTTTTTTAAGGATTAAGGATTGATTCTACTTTTTTAATGCAGATGGTTCTTTTGTAATTATGGTCTTTTAGCCTTTCTGGCCTTCATCATATTTTGATTTTTATGACTCCTTCGCTTTTGAAAACAACTCAGTTTTACATTTGGGAATTGAACAAAGAGGAAATTATCTAGCTGCTCTATTGAAAATACTGTACTTTAATTTTTCTTTAGCTTTTAAGTTCATTGCATGTTTATACCCATGAGCAATGTGTCTTAATATTATCTTGACAAGCTTATTTTTACATTTGTCAAAGTCCAAGGAAGTCTGGTAGAGAAGATTACTATGGCAAGTCTGCTATCATGGACCTTTTAAATAGACAAAGACACCCCATAGAATGGGAGAACACACATCTGTCCAAAATTTCTGTCCTCTGTTACTGTCACATTGTTCTACTTTTTGAAGATGGAAACTTTCAAAGACCTTTTTACTGCTTCAAATTAATGGCTGTTATACTCTTGAATAAAATTTTCACAGTATCAATATGTCTGTTAGCTAAATGCATCTTCTTTAGACAGAAGACATTTCTTCCCTGTTTCAGATCATCAGAGAAATTTCAGCATTTCCAGTCAGCCTATTACACATCATACAATATTTTTGCCTTCATGTGCCTTTCTCTAAGAATTATTGTATATACTGTTCATAGTAAGAACTCTGTGGCAACAGATCAGTCATATAATACAGGGTCATCAAACTAGGCAAAAATCTGCTGAATTTGCTGATAAGAGAAATGTACTGTGCACGAATAAACTGTAGCATTGAAGTCAGGTGTTTGGAGAAACACTTCTCATGCCACTGATGACTACGAAAATGAGGTGAAAGAAAAACTGGTTTTTAAGTCTTCAAAAATCCATTGTTGAACATTTATCCATTCTTTCAGCATTTTTAAAAAGCCTTAGATGGCCTTAAATCCAACCTAAAACATTTGTCAGTGATTTAGAAATCTTTGAGTTTGGAATATGTTGTTGGGTCTCTAAAAGCACAGTCAAACTCTTTGTACGCTTTGGTCCCAAGAGAGATGTTCACATCATTATCATGTGCTGCAACAATCAGAAAATGTGCTGGTTTTTACCATCATCATGTATACTCCACATAATTGGGGCATGCTTAATCGGAAAGTTCCCAAGGGAAGTGTAATGATGCTTAATTAGGACAGTTGTGTCATCAGGCAAAAGTTGCTTTGTAATTAAAGCACAGAACTATGCAAATCACTTCATCTCTCTCTCCGTCATTCCCCCTCTCTCTTTGACTCTCTGCTTCACACACATACTCTATCAGTCACATTTATGAACCTGTAAAACGAGGTGAATACCTGCTTCACAAGGAAGCTACTCCTCAAGGGTTAGAAAATATGCTCTGAAATTGTACCATGTAAGGGAAATGTGTTCAAATACCTTCAGGATACTCCTGCACTGCAGAACAGAGCTTAGGCCAGGAGTGACCACAACAGCAGAAATAGCATTAGTTTACACGTCTCTGCTCTGGCACTGCAAATTTTCTGGTTTTGTTCTGGGATCATAAGAACAAGCTACCAGGCAGGATCATCCATCCGTTCCTGTCTTTGGCTTCAGGAGTAACTTCTTGTGTTAGTAACAGATGTTTAACGAAGGAAAGATGAAGTTTTAACAGTCTTTTTCCTGTGTTGTATAGGCAGGGCTAGTAGAGTCTGTATCCATTTAACAGTCTAGTTACATCCTATTAATTTTTAGATTCATATTGATCTCTGGGCTCTCTGGATTTTCTATGTCTTATTTATCCTTGATGGTGGGACATGACATAAAGAGTTTCACAACTTAATCTCCTTAAGAAGTAAGATTGTTTCTGCCACACCATATATGTCAAAACACCTCCTTGAAGGTCAAGGTCCAAACTCCTGTTCCAGTTAACGCCACTCAGAAATGTGCTTTTAATGAAGAATTTGGGACAACAAAGAGAGGAAAATGGTGGTGTACACTTTTCCAAGAACAGTGAATGTATGACTGGAGGGTTTTTAAGATTTACATATTTGTGGCAGAGCTCTTGTGCAAGAATAAACAGTGCAAAGGAGGAGAGTCCTGTTGAGTTGTGAACTTTGTAAGAGGTGTACGTATCAACTTCCCTGAGAGGCTTAGACTCAGCTGCCCTCTCCAAGCTAAAAGTGATCATTGGTATCTAGCTTCTGGGAAAGGCAAGAACACAGAGATTTTCTTCTGCTGACTATTTTGCTGAATAGGAGCATCATATCTTGCTACTCAGGGAAAGAACTTTTCTCCCTACGTGAACACTTGGAAATACCAGAATTGCCATGCACATATTTTCTCTACATTAAATTCTGTACACTACATTTTTCTGAATCTGAAGGTAATTTAGGGTTAACATATTTTACAAAACCCAAAACACTTGTCAGTATGTGTTGCTCATTACAGACTCACTCTCCTAGCACCATTGGTAGCCTGAGGATGGCAATGCGTAGCCTTTCATAATTGTCTGTTTATAGCTGGGCTGAAAGTCATTTTCTCATAGTTTAATTTATGGGCAGTGGCAGGCTCCCCTCAACCCTGTTTTGAGCAACAGTGCCAAGAGCAATACGCCAATCCTTACACAACAATCCTTGTGGCTGGAATGAGCTTGTGTTGAAAACATCACAGGAACAAAGCTTCACTGCCAAAACTTTATCATGTAGCTTCAACAGATTCTATCCTGTGAAGAAATCAATCCCCAGGGTGTATTATCCAGTGGGGAAGAGTAAAAAAAAAAGGTGGAAGGTCTGTGTGGTTGTTTAAATAATTCCCCATATCCAGAGAAGCAAGCGATGCAACTTGGCACCCAGCAAAGATGTCTTTTTTTGCTGGAAAGTTTATCTGAGTTCACAAAGTGGGGGTGGGGAAATTTGTGCACACATACATAAATATAACTCAAGTCTATTTCCAGTGCAACCCAATGAACTTGTTGTTGGGAATAAGGTTAAAGGTCTCTTAGAGAAAAATCTTCCTAAGAATTTTTTTTTTGGTACATTATGGATCTTTCCATAGAAAAGTAGTTTATAATAATATTATCTGAGCTCTAGGCGAGACTACCCAGTAGGCCCCGTAGACATGCTTTAGTTCAGTGGACACTGGGCTGACAACCTTACCTTTCTTCCAGTTCTTCCCTATGCCCAACAGCACATCAACAGTTTCTAAAGTTCTTTCAGTTTTTTTAATTTATGGTGGGATATCCAGCATTGATATGTGTTACTGAGTTCCTGAAGGCACAAAAGTAGAAATTCATAATGAATATGAATTATAAACAATAGTAAACTGCACAGTAACATTGTTCTTATAATCTCATGATAATCTGTTAGAAAATTTTGTGTTCTAGAGTCTCTGATTTAAAATTTGCATGAAATACCTTACATAATTTACAAACTCTCACAGCTCTGAGCAATATATCAAGCCATTCTCCATGCTATTAATGCTGATTATTTATAAATAACTGTTTAATTTCAAAGTTCTGTACAAAGACTAACTAATTAATTTGACATATAGGAAGGAAATATGTCTTTGCTAATTTTTAGATATGTTTCTGGGAGGGCATACTGCCTTGGCTGTCAGCTGACATGTGTGTGACTGTTGGATATCCATAAAAATAAATACCAAATAAATAAATGTCCACATAAATGAATGTCCATATACAAAAAAATCCATCCTCACTAGGAAACAGAGAAGCTGGAAAACCTGGCTGTGACTATGTTACCAGGAATTCCTGTATAGGGAGATTCCCTAGTGCAGAGACCGTCTCCAGCATTGTTGTAAATGTCTGTGATGAGGTTAGGGGAGCGAATGTGCTTTTAAGATCCAAGTTATTTTCAGAAGGAGGAGTGAGTGATGGACGAAAGGCTCATGACTGCACACAAAAGAAAGGTATTTTATAAATGAACAGGGATCTCTGCATGCTGATCTTGGAAGTCTCACATGGCCTCATGTTATTTTTTCTGCCACCACAGCTAATGCTATACATTTCATTGCCTCAGACGTGAAGATTTTGGACTATTTTATTTTCACATGCCAAGTTATCTTTGCGTAGTTTTAAAATGTGTAAATAATTCATTGCTTAGGTGGCATAATGAGGGTATCACTGATGACACAAAGATGCTGCACAAATATGAGCAAAGGTTTATCAAACTACGCAAGTGTCAGCTGCACTTGGTTGAAGTGCTAGACAGTTTGTGACAGGCCTTTTTTAAAAAAGATTTTAGGTTTTTTTCTCCATAGACTTTTTACAAGTAGGAAGACTGTATGAGAAACAGGTGCTGTTAGGTATGATGTACACCAGGGGAGAAAATGTGAATTGACAAATAACCAATTTAATTTCTATTTTAATTCATAATAGAGAGCATCAACATCCCATGGCTATTCTTTTTGTGCTAATAGTTATTCACCTGAATGGCGTTTGTGAACATACAGGATAATCTGCACAAGAACAATGAAATCTAAAAGCATACAGGTATAAATTAGGATATTTTCACTTAGAAAATTGTTTCATTTCTTTTGTTTCTAGACAACATTTTCTCTTTCCTGCTTGACACTGTTCTGTTTTAATTTTTCCTGGTATATGTCCCTCCTGTTGCTATCTCTATTTTTGTTTGTGACCACATCCAGTATTGCAACCTGTCTTTAGTCCCTATAGTTTTGTTCAGCCACAATTCTGAGCTAAATAGTGGAATGGGGTAGTGAAGCCTGTGGAAACCTATTCAGAAGTTGGAAAGTGAAGTGCCTCTGGTCATCTGACTTGGGGGTATATTTTTTGACATGCCTGGTTCTGATGGGGCCAAACTAACAATTGCACAGTTTAACCCAAAGATAAAATTTTTTATTACATGCTAAAATGTGCCTCCGTGCTCCTGCAAAAAAAATCACATTATGTGAAGGTAAAAATAAAAACTAATAAACACTTGTAATTGGTAACACAACAGTGAAACATGTTTCATCTCACCCTGAAAGACAGGTAGATACTAAGATGGCATAAATCTGAAAAAAGGGTTGTCCCCAATGAAATCAACACAAATTATTCATATGAAACTCCAGGTTCAAGACAGAGGTTGAATTCAGTGGCACTGCAGCATGTATTCAGTGCAATAACGGAGACCTTTCTTCACAGTGCTCACCATGGGCTTGCTTCACCCCAGCTCACGGAAGCAGCGTGTCTTCTCCACTGCCTAGCTGCATTGACCAAATTCTTCAGTACCAAATTCTTCACCCAGTGTGCAACAGGTCCCAAGGTTCCCATGCCTCCAGAATGGGAAGATGTGGTAGTTTTCTGACTGTTCAATCTGTTGGGCTTTTTTTTTTCTTTCATTGTGCATTTTTCCTGGGATCCATGACTGAAAACAGACAAAGTTGAGACCGTGATATTTCAAATTAAATTTACTACACATTTTTCATCTTAAAACAATGATAATAGAATTGAAATTAAACTAAGTACTTACATTTAAGTAGTAAAAATGCAACCAGAAAATCAAACAAAATACATAGTGGGGATAATGGGATTATGTACCTAATACTCACTTAATGGTTATGTAAGCGTGACTAGCTCAGCCCACATATGTGCTCAACTGACACATATTAAATCACCTGTAAACCACATTTACTGTCACTTGCCTGTCGCTTCCTACTAGAGAAAATTTTATGAATGGCAACAACTACAAGATAATAATGGCTTATTATTCTTCCACAAATACTGATTCAGAGATGCCTGTGAAACAAGGAAGGGCTCATTTGTTTGTATCTTATTTGGGTTAGAAGGTTTTCTCTTGAAGCACATATTTTTTTTTATCCTGCCCTGATCAACAGTCCCAAAGTTTTCACTTCAAATAGTGATTGTTGTTGGTTCCTTGATGAGAACACTTGCTAAGGGGGGTCCTGCGGGAGAAGATTCTGCAGGTCAACATCTTGCCAGGAGCTGTAGCCTGAAAATTAAGAAAACTCATTTCAGGACAGCCAGACTCCCATTTTCTCCAATATTAAATACAGACTAATGCTATTCTATGACATTATATACAAAATATTTGTTTGTGAACATTAGAAAATAGTTTATGCTACTTTGGGGAGAGCTATTTGGAGAAAGGAAAAAAATCACATTGCAGCTAAACACAAGTCCTGTTTCTATTACTGGTAGCTATGTTATTTCTGAAACATAGGGATATAACTCACAGATGTATACTGTTCAGACAATAATATATATTAGTAGACAATACAGTAAAGCACAACTTTCTTCTCTGGTAACCATGTAAGTCTCTTCAGCTTACTATTTCTTTCACGATATCCAAGTGAAATAGCATCAGGGTGAAAGCTAAGATACAAATTCATCTGGATTCAGTCATTTATAAATCCAGTAAGCAGGAACAGCTTTTAGAAAAAGATCCAGGTTCCTACTGTCAACATTTTGTGATCCTTCTACCACGAGAAAAGCCCAAGCTTATACAATCTATTACTGTTTGTAATGCAGTCTGCATTCTCTAAAGGGGGAAAAAAAAAGAAAAAAAAGTTCACAAATTAGTTTGTTTCATGTGTTCTCCTAAAAATACTTTTTCTGCCCTAAGATAGATTGGCAAGAGATAATGTAAGACAAGGATTGTTTATATTCCTTTGCTTTAATATTGCACTCAGTCTCTAGAAACAGCAGAGCATGTGGCTGTAGTCGAATATATACATGCGTCATCAAAGACTAATCTCACTCCCCCTCAGGTCAGCAGACATGTCTTCAATGTCATCAACAGGAAATGAATCAGATGCCATGTGCACTATAATGAAAGACAAGTAAAAAGGACCATTAGAAAACTGTTGCCTCTTGAATTTGAATTACCAGCTTGGTATGGTCTCACTTGAAAAAAAAAAAAAAAAGCAGGAAACAAGGAACAAAATCAGAAAAAAACATTTAAGGTAATATAAATCTCTGCACAGAGAACAAAACAAAAGAAAATACTGAGTGTACTACTGGGAGTCTCTAAGTAGGCTGAAGGGAATTGCAGGGCATCCAGTTATACCACATATAGAAGAAAGGCTTGAGCTTCTCATGTGGGTTGGGTTAGATGAGTGGACAGTGAGGTGGATTGGAAACGCCTGAACAGCTGGGCCCAAGTGGTAGCCATCACTAACACAAAGTCCAGCTGGAAATAAGTCACTAGTGGTGTATCCTAGAGGTTGATACTGGGGCCAATATTATAACCTCTTCATTAATGATCTGGATGATGGGACAAGGTGAACCTTCAGGAAGTTTGCAGATGATACGAAACTGGGAGGAGTGGTGGATACACCAGATGGGTGTGCTGCCATTCAGAGGGACCTGGACAAGCTGGAGAATTGGGCAGGCAGGAATTTTATGAAGTTCAACAAGAGAAACTACCAAGTCCTGCACCTGGGAGGAATAACCCCAGGCACCAGTACAGGCCCAGGGACAACCAGCTGGAAAGCAGCTTGGCAGAGAGCTGAAATTGAAATGTCACTCTGGCCTTACTCCCAACACTCCTTGTTCTACACTCTTTTAGCAAGCGTAGACCTCTGCACGATGAGCTGAGGTACTGATCCATCTGAAAAGAAAACATATTTTAGTTCATTTCACCAAGTGCCCTGACAACATTTAGGATTTCAAGGTCTTGGTTTGGAATATTCAATTTAATGATTTAAAAACTTTAAGACTTGCAGATGCAGGGCTGAAAGCCAAGACCTGGGCACTGGGCTGAAGGGTACCTTGCCAGGGTAAAGCCTGAAAAAGCCTAACGTCCTCTGAGGTTGGCTTTTCCAGAAACACAGCCACTGAAATCATGTGCTCCTTCGCAGCACACTGTTAGCTGGAGGAGACCAAGGCAGTGTTCCTACCTGAGCGTGGCTTCTCAAAGTAGAAAATAATGCTAGGTACAATAATTTAGAAGATGACTAATTTTTTTTTTTTTTTTTTAAATTGCAACATTTAGTTTTATCAGTGGATATCAATTGTTTTAGCAACACTTACATTTCAATGAGGTCAAACCCAGAATAATTACCTTGTACCTTATCCTGTATTTTATCCTGCCTATAATAAACTTTCTTATGTTATAGCCTCCTGAAAGCATTAGCATACTAAGGATGGAGAAAAGAATAGCTTCATGGACTCCAAGAATCCAAGACCTTCCACTCCATGTGGGTTTACTGTTTTTTGAGAAGTTTATCAAAGTTAACAGGGAAAACAGGAAAAGGAGATAGAGTAAAAGTATCCAATAATAAGAAACTACAAAAACTACAGCTGCATTGTTTTAGTTTCAGCTCTAATAAATCAAGTTAATTGAAAGGGAGGTGTTCAGTCTTTTGTTAGTGCACAGTCTGTTCTTTCTTGGTACAAGTATCCTTAGTGCTGTGGTTTTGGCCTGACTATATGTGTGGAAAGATAAACTGAGAAGCCATGGAAGGAAAAAAAAGCAGAGGGAAAAAAAGAGAAGGGCAAATCCTAATCACACAGGGTTACTAACAATTCCATAAATCATTGTATCCAGTCTGACCTTGGTGGCACTACCTGCAGAAATAGCACCCTGATCTGCATTCCTTTCACTCTCCATAACAAACATTGACAAAAAAGATGACTTCAGCGTAGAGTTCATTATCTTTTCTTCTTCACATGAACATTTGATGAGGCAGTCACAAAGTGCTCCGAGAATTTTACCACTCCATCCTCTTTGTAGCAGAACAGATTTCACACCACTTTATTTCTGTATATGGAAATTTTATCTCCAAACCTATGTCTATCACACATACATGCAGAAAACTTCCTTTCCTCTAGTGTAATCTCCACAGTGGTCTGCCCTCATTGAGTTGCCATAAGGCTTTCACCACTGTAGACAATTTTAGGCTTTTAAAGTACCAGCCACTTAGCATTGTTTCCTTTGAAGTCTTAGGTATTGGATATAGAGATGCTGAAGCCATTTTTTGTTCTCTGCCTAGAAAAACACGTAACTCACAATGTACATAGAAGGAGAGAGAGAGAGAGATGAATAGCAAAGCTGGGTTGAATGTACTGTGCTTTGCTTCTTTGTTTTCTCCCAACCGCTTATCTGACAAAGGAGTTGCAGTTCTGGGGTCACCCGAAGAAGCTGTAAACCAGTGTCCTATGCTATGACTATCTTCAATTTAAACAAAAGCAAAGAGAAATCAAAAACTGTTTCTCCCCGATAGAGCATTTAAGAAAAAAACTGTACTCCACTTTTGCCAGCCAGCAGCAGCCTGCAATCTAATCTGCCAGAATGTAAAGAGCTGGTTGTAGTTAGTTGCAGACAACAAAATACATCCGAATTAACTCTCCTGCAATAAAAGGTGTGCATTTCCCATTTCCACCCACCATCTCACTGGGAAAGTGAGAGCAGACAGAAACGAGGAATGCTTCAAGAAGGCAAAGCATTGACAAGAAATGCCTTTGATTTCAAACCAGAGACAGAGCATCCCAAAGCTATAGAAATGGTGTGTTGGAATGGTTGTAAGGAAGGGCGGGCAGGAGCGGGCATAATGATCTATACCTCATAAAATATTTCCAGTTTTTCAGTGAGACAAGTATGATCACGAGTTGCTGCTCTAACCTTTGTGCTCATCCCCAAAGCCATTATAACATGGAAAAGGCACAAGAACAAATGTTTTAACTCAGATCAAGGAAATAAATTTAAAAGTCTGCCAGATGTATTACCAGGCAGATTTCTGATATCAGAAGTAAACTCAGTCTTGCCAAAATATAGCAAATGAGGATTCATAACACATTTGGGGTTGTGTCCTGGGTTTATTTCAAGGAATATGGGTTAATGTTTGTAGCCTTCCCAGAATAAAATAGGGCCATAACATTAAAATACATACATCTTCAGCTTGTCTTGTTTCCAGAGCCATCAAGTCAAAGACCTGATCAGAGCAAGCAACTACGCTGGGTTTTTGCTAAAGTCAAATATTATTTGAATTTCTGCAAACAGAAACACAAATAAAAGATTATCCCATGAGATGGGAGCATTCCAATAAACATGAAAAGAAGATACAGTGTCCTTACAGTAAGAAGGAAGAGCTTGGTGTGGGTATTTAGAAGGTCTAACATATATTACAAAAATCTGTTGGATCTAACAGTGGAGTGTACGTACCCTAACTGAAGCATCCAAAAGTGAGATATCTAAGTTTAATTTAGTTATTGTGTTTTCCCTTCCCATTCCATGAAAAGAAGTAAAACTCTCAAGAGGACAGTTCATCTCACTCCATGATTTTTGTTTAAAGAGTCAGAGGATTTATGCTCTGGAAGTGCCTATTTCACTCGATGCCAGCTTTTCAACATTTCATTCACTGATTCCGAATTGATTTTCACAAAGGATAACTAATCCAGCCCTAATGAATCTCTGCATATACAAGGGTAGCAGGAGGGAAATAGAAAACAGAAGGCAAATTTAGACAGTAGATACCTCTTCCATTGCAGCTCCTGGGATATGAAGGGGTTTTGTACTGCAGTTTTGCAGTTCATTTCAAAAGTACAAAAAAACCCTAGGAGATTCCCGGGAGATTCAGGCAGCAGATCTGAAGGCAATGTTCAGAAGTTTCCACTTAAATACACTTGACTTCAGTAAGGTCTTTTGTTTGTTTAAGCATCTCCCATGAGGAAACCATAACTATGCCAAAAGGTTTTACTGAAATATTGAAGAACCCTAGACAGCAATCTACACAAGCCAATAAAATGGCACCCCATGTCATTAAACAAGCAGTGAAAGTTTTATTACAATATTGAGTTCAGCAAGTAAACCTAGCCTTACCCAGTGCAATCCATAAAATTAATCAGGCACAACCTACCCCATACAGCTTAGTACACTCTTCATTGCAAAGGTTTTAAAAAATAAACACTTCTGAGATATATAAATATGTAACTATATATTTGTATCAGTTTAACATGGTTTATGGTATTTTTCCTCAAAATAGAAATACTTTAACATTTAGTTTATCATTATGAATGTCATGAGTAATATAATCATGAACACATAGGACATGCTTAATTTCTTTTGCTGCTCTTTGACTGTTGCTTACACATTTTTGTGCTGTATTGCACTATATAATACGGTTTGTAATGTCAGCATGGAAATCTGTCATTGCCCATGCTATTTGTAAACACTTGGCTAGCCCAGCAGATATGAAAGATGTGAAGTGAGTTCAGTAGGTCCAGATCACCAGTGCAGTACCTGGAACTTTACATTACAAATACTATGCTACACAATGTCTTATGTCCTTTGTTCTGATGAAGTCTTCCCCTCACCTCCCATTATTTTCAGCTTCTGAAAGAGTAATTGAAATTTCTACCATGGCCCTTTTTTCTGTGGGGCTATGCTGATTCAGTTTGGCATCACAGGATAGAGTAATAGAGGTGGAATAAGCTCAAGAGCATGGTACATACTCTTGCTGGACATGTCCTACGATATTGTCTGAACACTTAAAAGGCAGACTTAACAAGCAACACTTTGTCTTCCTTTGTATCAGCAACTAGGTGAAATAGGTATTAGATTTGGGAGAACAGACCTTCCCTACCCCCAACCTCCCAGAACAAAGCTGAGCAGAGTGTCAGAGCCTGTTAGGGTAGATTTATATTCTATTTTATTTTCTTTACACAAATGAATCTCAAGGAGCTGTCAGCCATCCCTTAAAGTACTATGAAATTTTTCAGAGTGGGATAAGTAAGGCTGTGGTGGTGCACTCCTCCCACCCCTCTCTCTCTCCTGGGCCTATGATCTCAGAAACTCCCGATGAACTTTGGCCTTTGTGTAATGAGTTGGGCGGTGAAGCGTCCCTTGACCGTACCCAGAACTCTTCCATGGCTGAGGTGGGGAACGGTACTGACCGTACCAGGAACTCCTGCTACCTGGCCCAGGTGGGGGATGAAAGAGGGATAATTCGTCATCCCCTTGACACCCTTATCTGAGTCATAACTCAAGTGGAATGGCACCATTGTTGCTGAAATTTTGAGAATTTTCATGGATGACTGAAGCCAATCATTTTACAAACCTATAAACAGTGGTCCTAAGTGAGACCCTTTGAGCTCTTCTGGACCTCAGCGGGCTGCGCCCAGAATCTCCCTCTGAGTGGGACGCCTCTCAGAGTTCACAAACTCTCGAGTTTGCGATTTTTGGAGGACTGTCAGGACCTGGGCTGAAACTCTCCTCAGCTGAGACACTCCTCAGGGCTCAACCCTTTGCCCATTAAGAAATGCCAAGACATTTAACGTGAGTGTTTCACGAGACTCGAGGGGAATTTTTAACAGGTACCTTTATCTAGCTTTGGAATCCTATGTGTGTGTGTGTGAATTGATTTAGATAACCAATAGTAAGTATAATCTGTAATTAAGTCACTGTAGTGATCGTAGTAAATTCTATTAACTCACTTTGTAAGTGTTAATTTAGTCAATTATTAAGTGCTGCTAAAATCTTGTGATTCACTTAAAACTGTGAATGAACCTTAGATGGTTGATAAACACATATAATCCCTTAGATATAAATCGTTGCCCAGGTCTGAGACTAGGCGTAGATCCAGCTGCACCTAGACTCCTCTCTGAGGAGGAGTTTAGAAAGCAAGGGGGACTACTCTGAACTTTGTGACTCAATGGGAGGATTTCCTTATTCCTTTTATCTCTTCTATTAGGTATAGACTGTTGGCCAAGTTTGAGACTAGGGGTAGATCCAGCTGCACCTAGACTTCTCTATGAGGAGGAGTTTAGAAAGCAAGAGGGTCTACTCTGAATCTCGTGACTCCATGGGAGGGTCTCCTTACCCTTTTTGTATTAGACATAAACCATTGTCCAAGTCTGAGACTAAGACTGGATCCAGCCGGGTCTTCTCTGTACCTCGTGGCTAAATGGGCAGGTCTCTCTTACCCTTTTTGTCCTTGGTCTCTGTATAAATCATTCTGACTCAATTCCAACATGATTTTCACTGTGTATACCTCACCCATGTAATAAGTAATAGAGTGAACCTTGCCATCAAATTCTGTCAAGTTGCGCTTTTATAAATTTCTATTAAAATCATGTTCTGCTAATACCTTTGACAGTGATTCTTTAAGCAGCCTCAAACCACTCTTTCACGACAAATGCTAGACTTTATTAAAGTGTTTACTCTAAGTTACAGAAAAATATTATTCTTCCGTATTCTCAATACCTTAACTTATATTCAGAATCTAATAAAATTCCAGCGGAATTAAAATAATCACTCTTACCAGCCATATACTACTTCTGAATTATTCACCTCATTGTAGTAATACAGCTTTGGTCTTCTATCTAAGTGGAAAGCTAGAAATTTTCCCTCTAGACTATTTTCCAATGGGAAATGATGTTTCAACAAAATCAGATTTTTTCACTTGCGGGGAAAAATATTGCTAGAAATTTTGTTTTTCTGTTGAGCAACCAGAAGAAACTTCACTTTATTATGACTGACCACACTGCAGTTTTAAAAAGCTCTTATACTTAATCAATAGTTATAAAAATCTGTTATTCTATTATCCTGTTACAATAAAATCAATTGTTCAGAAATGTGTTGATGGCTGAGGGAAAAAAAAAAAGGAAAGAATTTGAAAAGCATCCCACAAATGTCTGCGTCTAGGTCACAGCATCTTATCGTCAACACAACCAAAGACAGTCAATAGACACAGACATATGCTTTTTTCAATGATAAGAGATGACCACCCATAGCAGCCTGTACATCATATTTTCATGTCCAGATTAACAAAGATCAATAAGATCAAGGTGTATCAACACTGAGAGTTGTCTGGTCAACTTGTGAAAGAGTGGAAAATATGAGATTTTTCAGAAAAAATTAGATTGTCTATGTCAACTAGCAAGGTTTTAAGCAAATGCCATGCAAGTCCAAGACACTCAGAAACTACTTCAGATGCAACGAAATATGGAAATATCCCTCAGTCAAAGATTGTGCCAGTATTTTTGTAGCAATGTTTTGCTCTACTAATTTCTGTAGAACTTTTCAATAAGTTAGGTTTTAGTTGCTATGAGCAAAGTTTGAGGAACTATGCAAACCTTCTTAGAATGAGAATGACCAGAAGAAACTGGAAAATTCATCCAAAGCTGACACTGACAAATTTATGAATAGAATCTGAACTTGTCATTCAGTGATTTTTGGCATGTCCTGGCTTGTTTTATAGTTTTAAACTCTTCACACAACTTCATTTTCTCAAACATTTGAACGAAAAAACTCATAGGAGTGAGAGAGGATGAGAATCCACCATGCAAAATTCTACTTAACTTTTTACATCTCCTTAGGTTATGCATTAGAAGCAGCCTTTGAAGGATTGCTGTGAAGTGGCCGTCTGATTATTTCTGAAAATGTCTCAGTATGCTTTATGACCTGTAGAAATATTGACAAAAATCTTGACTTAAAGACCAGATCCGAAGAAGATTGAGAACATGTGTTCAAAGAGCAAAGCTGCACAATGCCACCTGCATTACCATGGGTACTCCAAAAAGAGGTGTTCTTCCTGTTCCTTACAGTTCACAGTGGCTGCTGCAGACTAGCTCTCTGCATCAGGAGGTGGCTACCACCCTGTCCCATCTTCCCAGTTCCTACACTTCCTTCCAACATAGCAACAAATGCATGCTGAGTGCCATTTGAATTGTCATTCTCCCGTCACATCTTTGTCCTAAGAAACTCAGTAGAAGGCATCATGAGTAGATTTCACAATAGATGAAGGCTTGAAAGGGGTGGATGTTTGTGCATCACTCATGTAAACATGCAGTATGGCAGATGGAAGGATGAAGTGGAGGGAGTCAGTGTAGGGGAAGGAGAGGTGTTGCAAGTGCTGAGAAAGCCAAGCATGTGTCTGTACATCACAGTTGTTAATAACGTTGGACCGCGTTGTCCATATCACTAAAGTTAACACAGTTTTTGCCACTTATTCCTGGGGGATAATTGTTCATTGGCTAATTGATTTCACTGTCAGCTGTAAATAAGTTACACAACCAATAGACAACAGCATCATGTAATCAAGTAATGATCAGTCTCCCAGTTAGAAGTATAATTGTATGAAATTGTCCTGGCATTACTTTTTAATATGCTGCCTAATTTAGGCAATATATCTTGATATATTGAATCCTTGTTGAGTCAGAAAATAATATCTCTGCAAGAAAGCTGTAGAGGTTGCTAAGGATTATTATATGGGATTATTCAGCCTGGAGAAGAGAAGGCTTCGGGGAGACCTTATTGCAGCCTATCACTACTTAAAGGGGGCTTATAAGAAAAACGGGGACAGACTTTTTAGTAGGGCCTGTTGCAATAAGACAAGGGGTAATGGTTCTAAACTAAAAGAGGGTAGATTTAGACTAGATATAAGGAAGAAACTTTTTACCATGAGGATGGTGAAACACTGGAACAGGTTTCCCAGAGACATGGTAGATGACAAATCCCTGGAAACATTCAAAGTCAGGTTGGACGGGGCTCTGAGCAACCGGATCTAGTTGAAGATGTCCCTGCCCATGGCAGGGGGGTTGGACTAGATGACCTTTAAAGGCCCCTTTCAACCCAACTATTCTATGATTCTATGATTCTATGGTGTTGAGGTTAGTGGAGCTATTTCTGACAGTTCCCAAATGAGCACCTCTAATATATTGTATAGCCATTACTAAATTAACATCATATGCCTTGAGACTCCTATTTGCTAATAATTTCTACATGCTTGCCTTTTTACAAGCAGTAGTTCTTAATAGATAACGAAGTTTGGAAAGATGTAATAGAAGGTCTTGCAAGGCCTGGAGAAACTCGAACTTCACTCAACGAAATCAACAGCAGTTCTGAGTGCACATCATGGAGAGCAACAGGACATGATGACCTGATTGGAAGGTCACCTTGCAATCAGTAAGTTTTGGATGGATATTACTTTGCCAAAAAACCAAATTTCATATAGACTAAGCTAAAAGTCAGAACTGTTTACAACATGACATGACAACACTCTGATGCCAAAGAGTCCCTTCTAACGAAACAATTTGAAGAAACAGATTGTAGTACAAAATACCCCGACACTGTAGTTGCATAGTTGTGTACCCTGGCCAAATGGTCATCTTCTCTATGCTGCATTTCGGTAGGAGAAGTATTACTTACCATTTCAATGGTGTTTCTGAAAAGACGCCACAAATCCTACTCCAAGTATGAGAGGAAAACCAAAAAAGTTATATTCTGTACCAAAGAGATAAGGAATGAGAACTGTGAAATAAAGTTGATCCAAATAAACATAAGAATTTTAAAGTTCAGCTTAATTAGTTTAGCACATATCTATAATTAGGTATGCAAAAGTTCTGTGTCATTATTGATATGCTTATTGTTTGATCCATGCTGCAATGCACTGAAACGAGTCTTTTGGAATTTGCTCCTCTAATTTATTTCCTGTGCGTAATTTCCCTGCACTCCAGTAAGTAATGTAATATAGCATCTGCAATGGGTGAGTTTTCATTTTTCCAGAGTGGATATTCCCCAGGTCAGCTTCTCTCTCCAGGGAAGTTCTTGCACCAAAGCCTGCTTCGGCATTTTCTAGAAATGGGTATGTAGATGCAGCATTTAACTTTGGAGCTAACATGGCAGATTTTCTTTTTAAAAAAAAAAAAAA
>NW_009189453.1:157195-157484 GCF_000690835.1 Fulmarus glacialis | reverse complement strand
AGCTCATGTGTGTTGCATTATTGCTTCTGTAAAGCGAAGTGAAGGTGGCACTTGATCCCAGAGCTGTTGAGTTGCCTCCAGATGCGATGATGTGAGAAAACCCTCGGTGGTGGGGGGGAAAAGGGGTGGTGGGGTCAGAGAAGCAAAATGCATTCAGATTGCAGGGAGGAATCGGCTCCTGAGAAGTGGGAAGATTGTTTCATTTCTCTGCCTGCCCCTCCATTTCACTGGGATTTACTGCTATGAAGATTGCAACCATTCTCATTAACAACCCTCTCTTCTGCACTGC
>NW_009189453.1:133668-157151 GCF_000690835.1 Fulmarus glacialis | reverse complement strand
CATCATCTCAGCTATACTCAGTCTTCAGAAATACCAAAAGGAAAATCTCCTGAAGTGCACTGAATCCATCATGTTTCTTGCAAAATGCCCTTGTTCCCCAAGGACGCTGAAGATCGTGGTGCGGGGCTTCTGGTGCCGGAGGGAGAGCGTCTGGGCGGCGTGTGGATGAGCAATGGGAACACAAAAGGCTGACGGCTGAGAGTCTAATCGAAATTGCTGTCCTGTACTTTGCCTTGGAGTAATGAAGTGATGAGACTTTTATGGGGCTGACCATTGTTCTAGGGCAGGGGGGGAGAAGCCAATGGTCGTAACAGAATTTTTTTCTTTTCTTAAAAAAAAAAAAAAAAATTGAAAACACCCAACCAAACACTAGCTTCAGTCTGTCTTTGAGAAATTGTCAACAAAAAGAATTCTGGAACTTTTTCAAGAAAAGAGGGTGTTTTCCTTAAAACAAGTAGCTTTTCTGTGCAGCTTTCTGAGAGAAGACTTATCTCCTGGGGAAGTGGAGAGGCTTCTGCTACCTGCAGTTGCTGGTGCCTTTGAGGGCATCACCTTTTGTGGCGGTTACGTTCTGCTGCCAATGCTCATCTTACAGGCTTCCCTCACCTGTCATCAGGCCTCAGGGTCATCCTTTGCAGAGTTGGTGGTCCATCTCTCTCTCTCTCTCTCTCTCTCTCTCTCTCTCTCTGGTTTTGCAGTTAAGGCACATTGAGAAGAAGTGAAGTTGTTCCTTTTGGCTGAAGTCCCCTGTGTTCAGTTTTTCAGTCTAAAATGAAGCTGATGGAAATCTCCTGCATCCCAGCAGACTTGGTGCAGTTGACAGGAACAAACATTGTAATTTAGCAAGTCTTTGGGATTGCATTCGTTGCATGGCAGGATCACACCTCATACACTAATGTAATTCAGAGCCTGATTCTTGGAGGTGCTGAGCTGCCTCATGTCCTGTGGATGTTCAGGTGCTTGGAGTCTTCTCCAGCAACTTCATGTCAGTGTTGCTGTACTCCAGGCAGCCCTGCTATAACCATGGCTCTGAATGACACTGAAGCAGCAGAGAGAGGTTGTTAAAAGCCATTCACAAATCGGATAACCTCTTCCTTTCAGGTTCATAATTTCTTGCTTGCATCTGCAGAGCGCTCATCAGCATTAAGGTAACTTTGCTGGGTTGTGCAGCCATTGGGTGCCCCCACTCCCAAATCCATCACCATTCCACACAGGAGGTCTCTGAGCAGCCAGCGTTTCTTTGGTGATCACCAATCATAGAAACTAATGCTTCTGTTGAAGGTGCTCCCATCCCCTCCTTCCCCTGTGCTGGCAGCACATTTTGCAAGCTCTGTCCTGTGTGTCTGGCAAGGTGGATGGAGTTGCTTCTGTGATCTGAAACCTCTCTACTAGGAAGGCATTGAAAGGAGCCTTTGGCAGTGTAGGGCCTTAGTGCTTCTCTTTGTGGGGTCAACTGGCATCATGCTTCAGTGAAGCTGCCTGCTCTGGCACTTCTGCCGATTTTGACCCTAGGGATGTCTGATGGCATCATTTGTCTTCTGAGTTTTTCCTGCTATATTCTCAGGCCAGGTGTCCCCCTTCTTGCCAAGGGCCAGAGCTAGATCTCTGGGCTATCAGACCTGCTCCTGGGTCTCACAGATGCTCTCTGGAGCTTGTAAGTTTGAAAAAAAAAAAAAACCAACAAAAACAAAAACAAAAAAACCCCAAAAACAACAAACCAAAACAACCAGCTGTGTGATATCCTGAAATGTGCTTCCATCCATTCCTAGCACCTGCTGACTCCTGATGTTATAATATAACCATCGTATGACCTGGAAGGGTAGGGGGATGATTTTGGGAGTGCTTCTAGCCTTATCTGACTATAATATAGGAGAAGACATTGAACTATACCTTCTTGTATTTAAGACCTGTGCCAGGGACCGGAAATAGTGACACAGAGTCACTAATAAACATCCTAATGTTTATAAACATGCTAATAAAACATCCTCTCAAAGAAGTCCTGTGGAGCAACAAGGCTGGCAGCCACTAAAGCAATTGGTGTGAATTTGGAAGCACTGGGACTTGCTAAGCGAGCACTGGCTGTTGCACCACCAGCAAAGGCAAGCGAGGAGTGGTTACTGTGCTAAGGTGCAGCACCAGACACTGATTTAATGACTTGAGTAATGCCGGTAGGGTGAGCAGGAGTTGGAATGAGGAAAAATTCCTTATTTCCTCCCTTCATTTAGGCTGTTTTGCAAATAATTGAGCTAGGATGCTTGTGGTTATGGATGTGGCAGTTTGCCCCTCCAGAGGGGGACCGTTCAGAACAACTTAAAGCTGTGTGTGGCAACTACTCTTTTCCAAGCGGAGACCTGCAGGATAGCATCTCTGCTTGTTCGTAGGCTAAGGAGAAATGCCTCTTGGTTTCAAGGGCATTGACAACCTTGGAGACGACTCTACGTTTTCAAGACCAGACAGTGCTAAAAGATTAATTTTCTTTGCAGAAGTAATGCCAAAAGGACTTACTGTCTTTGCCATGCACAGGTCACCAGGGAGAAGAGAGGGGTGGGGATGGCAAAGAGCTTGCAGAGTTTCACAGTATTGCACGTTTGGTTTTGCTTAATGAGAGGTTTAATTGCAGGCTTCCTGCTTGCCACTAGGTGACAGCCTTACTCTGTGCACCAGGGACTTAGTTATCATTATTTGGCGGCAGGGAAATTACACTCTTAAAGGACATGTCCTACCTGCCTTGCTTCAAAATGCCTTCTTGCAAGGCAGGGAGCTGGGCACGGAGGAGCTGATGGTGCAGATACACCCACTGAATGGAGAACATGGTACTTGAATTTTTGCCACACTTCAAATGTGGGCAAATCAAAAGGTAAAAGGAAGAAACTGCATTTCTTTCAAGAATGAAAGGATGGATTTGTTTTTAGGAGCAGGTCTATGCTCTTTGGATTGCTTCTCCCAGCCTGACCCAGTGCGGTCTTCAGGCTGGCAAGCTCTGAGCTCCATGTGTGGGCTCCAGGCTGGCTCCCATCGATGTTCATGGCGAGCTTCCCTGTGCAGGGACCTGGCAGAGCCCTCTCCTTCCACTGAGCAGAGGGAATGAGACACAAGGACTCTTCTCTTCAAGTGTGTCACCAAGTAAAAGTCACATAATCTTCTGTTGCACTCCTTGATTGTTTCTCCTCTGCGTTTTTCCTGTCTTTGGTTTAAGCCATAAAGCTTGTCAACACCTTTGCTCTTCTGTCTTGTACACATGCAAGTGCAGGAATCCAGTTGCATGGTGTTATTTTTGGGCAGAGCGTTCCCCCCACTTCGTTCTGCAGGCTGTTCGGATCTGGATGCTGAACAAGTGCTGGGGAGGGAAAATGCGAATTACCCAGATAACATGACTTTGCCATCCTTTTGTTAGTGTAGCTGTAGTATATAAAGTGATAAACAGATCAGCAGAGCAGGCTTAATGGCATGAAAGCTTTCACACTGTAATAGTATCAAATCTGAATATATGTGTTTTATGTCTGGGCTGGCTTTGGGACTCTGGGTCTGTGTCTGAAAGGAATGCAAAGTGAAGGAGGAAAATGTGAAAGTAATCAGGGAGATTTTAATGCTGATGATATGTGACCCATCCCAGCCCTTCTCAAGGGGGACTTTTGGAGAGAGACCCTCAAAAGTCTTTGGTCAACCATATTCGTACCATACCATGCCCTGCCTCAACGCATGTGTTTTCGTTGCGGTCCAGAGCACCTTGAGCCCACCTTGCTTGGTGGTAGGTGGCACTCCCACCTGAACATGACTTTCCACCTTTGCAGGACTGAAGATGTCCTGTTGGGCTGCTCCTTCTGGCCCTGCTCAAGTAGAGCAGGATTGTGCTTTGGGCTATATTTTGTCTAATGCGTTGTCTGTCCCAGGGGCCTTGTCTTCAGCCAGAGAAGCTAAAGGGAATGTAGGTAGCAGGTGGGAGGGGTGTCTCAGTGACCAGAAGTGTGTTGTTTTCAGGCTGATGTTAAAGAAGCTGAGGTGTGACATCATTATTGATCAAGATCTTCTGAAAGCTTGAACAACTGAACTTATCTTGTATCTCTCCCTCTCCTTTCATTTACTCTTTCTCCATTATGCAATTTGAATATGAATTTATTGCTTGCGAGAGGTGCCAGATTATGGATATCATAATAGCAGCTGTGATTAGAAATTTCCTTCAGGAGTGGCTGGTGTGCTTTGATCTCTGGGCAGGTCAAAGTGTATGTCTGTACCTGCTGTGCGTATGTGGGAGAGAATTAAATATGTCCGGATTTGAATCCATTCCTTAATAGCTGTAACTGCTGTTCATTTTTCATTTTTCAATATTCATGTATCTCAGTTCTTGTTAAACTAGCTTGCAAACTTGACACATACCTTTTCTAGTTTTTGTGCCTTATACCAAAGTTTGTGTATTTGCATTTTGTAAATATTCAGCACAACTTTTTGACCTGAGTAGTATGAGATTGGTGGTACCAAAGCCAGGGGATGATCTCTTCCTCTAATGGAAATGTTTCATGGTTTGTGCCATTGGGAAACTGAGGCAGCAAGCATGCAAGCAGTGTGTTTGCAGAGCCAAGAATAGATCCCAGGCTTCTTGCCTTGCCGTGCTGGTGACCATTTCTTGCATGGATGCAGGATGGTTTTGTGGTTAACGCAGTGAGCTGGACCTCAGGAAGCATGGGATGGTGCTCTACAGAGGTCGGGTTTGCTGCTTCCTTTTGGGTAACATCCTTCTTGATCTCTGGCAACACCTGCCTGTGAATTGGAGCCAGTGCAGACTGCAGGATTGAATTCCTATCTGTCTCTTAGGCGCTGTCTCTTTATCCGACACTCTGTTGGCTGGAAAGTCTCTGTTTCTGCCAGGTGGTCCTGGATGGCTTGTGCCTGACAATATCTCTGGCGTTACTGAATTAATGCCTCCAGGCTGATCCTGAGTACTGGAAGGTGAGCAAGTGCTGATAAGAAGCAGATTTATGGGTGCTCAGTTTTGCTCTTGAAAACCTGGTAACAACTTGGTGCTGTTGGCTCAGCCTGGAAGGAGGGCAGGGATGGATGCACCGGAGCACAGTGACAGAGGGCAGGCAGCCACTGAGCCAGCTCGTTGGAGCAGGAGCCTGGAGGTAACGCCAACAAGCACCAACTCACTGCTGTGCCTCCCTGCAGACTTGGATGCAGCCTCTTGCCTGCAGCACTGAGCCTACTCCAGGCAAGATGGGCAAGGAAAAGACACAGAATAACGTATAGTTCCTTTGTACAGCATGTTACACATGCACACAACAGCGGTGATCTTGTGGTTTGTACAGCTGCCAGATAACCCCTCTGAAACAGCCTTTTCCTGGATGTGAGCATAGCTTATCATCTCTGTTTTGATTAGGGTGCTAATACATATTTATATTTTATCTCTTTCCACCTATCAGCTGAAGAAGGGATGTGCTTTACAAGTGGTTAGTTAGCTGGTTTTAATGGGCATAACATATAAATAATAATAATGAGAGGGGAAGGAGGTAATATGTGGAGCGGAACTCATTAATTACTATTTATTAGTCATTAAGCAGTGAACAAAGTGCTAATTGAAGTGTATGAGCTTGACTAGCCATGAGTGTTTTCATATGGCTGTAAGAAAGTCACTGCTTTTCAAAACACCGTTAGAGCATTTTGAATCCTATTAAATATTTTTTCCATCCTTGATCTTTGAAGGTTTTCAAACTATGATGTTGCATGAAGATATCTGCTAGTAATTTTCAGCAGAACTTCTAGCCTCTAGAAATTTGTTGGAGACTCATCCTTATGCTTGAAGTACTGTTTTGTTTTGTATTTTTTTTCAGTAGCTAGAACATGCCTGTCTCCACAAAAAAAAAAAACCCTTTTTGTGTTCAGCTGAGTGTCACATCCTTTCTGGGCCAGATTCTGGTTTTATTCCCACCTTTCTATGTTTGCAAACGTACTTTATATTTACTGAAAGGGCTGAGGTTAGGTTCTGTCCCCAGGTGTTCGTGTGTGCTGCCACCTTCACGTGTGTGCGCATGCTTGTGTGCAAACGTCTGTCTCTTCATTATGAACTGTCATTGTAGATGGCAAATTTTGCTGTTTATTTACAGTTTTTTACCTTCCCACCTTTCTATGTTTGCAAATGTACTTTATATTTACTGAAAGGGCTGAGGTTAGGTTCTGTCCCCAGGTGTTCGTGTGTGCTGCCACCTTCATGTGTGTGCGCATGCTTGTGTGCAAACGTCTGTCTCTTCATTATGAACTTCATCATTGTAGATGGCAATTTTGCTGTTTATTTACATTTTTTTACCCGTCCTCATTCTGTTTGAGAGAATTGCACGGTAATGCTGATCACTGCTCTACTTTGTTCTTTGCAGCCGTCTGTTTCTCTGTGTCTTTTTTTTTCCTCTCTTTTCCTCCTTTCCACTATTTGGATGCTGAAATGGGATTTCTCCTTGCTCGTGAGAGTCACTTTTCAGGCACTACATATGTGGCAGCAGATCTCGGAGCGTAGCTGACCCACAGGCTTGCCTGCCAGGGCTGTGCTCCCCGTGTGAAGGGCACATTGCGAGATGCCCCTGGCCTGGACACCCTCCTGCTCGGATGCTTCTTGACAGCTGTGATTGTGTCCGGGAGGAGCTCTGGGCAGGAGCACGTGTCAGCCCTTTGCTCTCGTTTCTGGCTTTGTTGTGAAGAATGAAGCTTTCCAGCACATTAAGTATCCTTTTAGGAAACACAAACAGAAAGTGCTATCTCCCAGCTGTGTGTCTGGTTGCAGTGGCTGAGCCTAGGACAAGCCTTTGCCTTTTGCCGAGGGTTGCTGTGGGGCAAGTCGCTTGTGGGTGCCCTCGAGGAAAGCGTGGGTGCTGTGGGAAGTGGTTTTGTTAATCGCAGCAGTGTTTTTCTGCTCTCTCTGCTGGTGATGCAGCATCTCCACAGGCCGTTTCCCTGCTCCCACTGAGCCAAAGGACAGTGACTATTTGTCCTGGTTTTGGACAGTGGTCCTGGCTTTTAAAGACCTGATGTTGTAACTTGGTGTGGAGACACCCAGAGCTGTCGCTGGGGAACCCAAAGGTGACGCTGGCTGCAGAGCAAGAGAGATTGACCCTGGGGACTCACTCCCATTTTCCCAATGGAGAGAAATAAGGAATTGGATGAAAACCGCTGACTGCACCAAAAGAGAGAGCCCCAAATCCATGAGCTCTTCTCTTCCCCATCCTGCTTCGGTCCCTTCCAGATACTTAGGGGAGGAGGATGAACCCATCCGTCAGTGAAGGGCAGGGGTGCTGATTAGACTGTAGCCTTACTTGGACAGTGACTGGACTATCTTTTTTAATCCATTTTGGATCATTTGTAGCATATATGATCCTGTCTAGGACTAGGGCCCCTAAACATGCTATCAAAGTTTTATGTCATTGCATTGCATGTCTGCTCCTCCCCTTTAAGCAGAGAAGCGGGAGAATGCAGCTAGCATGGGCGGTGCAGGTTTCACCATGTCCAGCGATGCCCCAAGCCCAGCTGGCTGCAGGCAATGAGCATGGTCATTCCTGCACTGCACACATGGTGTGGATACGACAGCTCCTGTCTTTCCTTGTAGATGAGCAGCATTGCCAGGATTTCTGAGCATGGACAGCCCCTCTTGGAGGAACATCTCTATCTGTATTGAAGTTTGCAGCTGGACTTTAGTTGTTTGTTTGTTTTAATATTAGCTTGTTAATTATCCTAAAAAAGGAATCTGTGTTTGTTCCTCTAAAAATAACAAATCCTTAAATGCTTTTGTGCCTGAATAATCTCAATTTGGCGACCCACAAACCATAGACAGAAGCATAAAAGAAATAATTTTCTCTTAGGAACCAGATGGCTCAGTTCAATCTCTGTGATGTTCTCCAAATGAAATTGTGTTGCAGAGGTTGAGGGAGAAACTCATTTCAGGAGTTTGGGAGAACTCTGGAAGGGTGGCGGGACCAAAACCACGAATTATGTATCTTAACAGGGGCAGGAGAGAAGATGTAGGAGGGAGAAAGGAGAAAACAATTATAACACAGAATTTATTCTAAGCTTTTCCTTCCTTTTTTCTTCTGCAAAGAAATCACGAAATTCACATATTTATTCAGTACCTGTATTTAATCGCAAACTTCTGTCAGTCTGTAATTCTTGGCCTGAAGTTGTTAATTGAACAACTCCTTACAGCTGTTTTCAATTTATGTTGTGGCAACTTGCTATGTACATCAGCTGGCAATGCTGCCCTTTCCCCACATGTGACCATGGCAGTGTGAACTTGGAACAGCATATTTGAACATGTTTGCAGATGGATAGCTGTACGGCTGCAAACTTGTAGCCTGTAAATATTTGAGTGGCTGAGTGTAAAATTTGCTTTTGCCCTGAGTGTTTACACCTGTAAAGCTCAAACATTAGACCTGGTACTATGAGGGAGACTTAAGTTTGAAGAAAGAACAGGGAGGAGGAAGAGGATGGTTCAGATCAGTCATTGGGAACATCCAGTGCTGAGGGCATCTCTGTACTTGAAGGCAAGAGGGGAAGAGTGAGGATTTTGCAGAGGAAATGAGGGTGTGTAGGAAGGGGAGAATGCACTTTAGCCTGATCAGCAGTTGCTGAGGGCTGATCTAGCAGAAGGAAATGGCTGAGCGTGCGAGGAAGGTAAAGGATCTGGATGTGATGGAGTGTTGTGGGTTCCTGCAGCCCTCCAGCTGGCTGTGTTATCACTCGCTACCCAAGCCGGGAGGTGGTTTTGATGGGTGAGAAATGTGTGTGAGATCAGCAGAACCATGGGAAATTGTGGTGACTCTATTGCTTTTAGTGACGCACATCATATTTTAAGAGAACAAAATTGCTGTCTGGAGCAGATGAGTGCCGTGGGAACAGCTTGGTTTTAGCCGCTCCAGTAGTGCAGGGCTGGAAAGCAGAAGATGGAAGGAAAAGGCTGGAAAGGCCTCAAGGACTGATACATTTTAAAAAGTACAAAGCCACCGAGGTGGATCTCTGGCACTTATATCCACTCAGTGGTGATGATTTCCATCCTATCTGTAAGGATGATTTCAAGTTAACTGGGATGTCTGTGCTGCTGTGTCATGAAAGCAGGGGCTGCCTCTGGTCTCTTGAGCATCCTTGGACAAATCTGTTAGCCATCCTGTGCCCCAGTTTACCCATGATGGATATAAATGTTGATTCTCTTTTTAGGATGTGTTTTGGAATCACCATAACATTACAAGGCACTTGTGAAAATAACAAATATTGCCCTGCTGCTATGGGGTCTCTGGAGGGAAGAGGGTATATGGAGTAGGAGATGTCACTGCAGGAGCGTGTCTGATCAGAGAATAAAACATAAGCAGTAGAACACAAAAATGAAGAAAGAGGGAAAAGCAAGTGTATTCTTGTTTATGCTCTAAACAAATCATGCTATTTTTTTTTCCTCCCCGGGGCAAAATAAGGTACAATTAATGTAACAAAGTCTGACACGTTAACAGAGAGGTGCAAAGGTTTGTGAAGCTGTGGAAGTAATTGCTTTGACTCATGCACTGGAGCTTTAGGATAGCTAAAGAGCTGGATGATATTTTTTCTGCCTCTGTCGTTGTCTCCTTGTTCCTGTGCATCACCTAACACAAAACATCATCCCTGCAGGCTTTGGAAACTGTGGGAAATTGTCATCTCGCCATTACTGACTTTTGCTTTAACAGGCAGTTTGTATTTCCATAGCCTGCAGCTGCCATCACTGGCTTCCCAAAGAAAGGAAGGAGTGTTTTGTCCATTTGCTCCTCAATTTCTAGATTATTTTATCCCCTTTTCTCCTGGGGGTGTGTGCATGTGTTGCATTTGCTTCCATGCTAGGGGAAAGAGCTTGCTAAGAGCTTTGTCACTGTCGTTACTTTGCTGCAGGCTGGAATCGATGCTGTGCTTTATGAATTTCCCCCTTTCCCTCCTCCACGAAGGGCTGTCCTTCCAGCCCACTTAGCTGAGCAGCCTCTGGAGTAACACCCAGTCCTTGACAGCACAGCTGAACTCCTCTGGTCTGTCTTCCCAAGTCCATCTTCTTAAAAGTAACAAAAGCAAATGATTATTATCCCTTTTTGCAGTGGAGGGTGTTGAGCAAGGAGGGGTTCAGTGGCATAGTGGAGATTGAGGCAAAGAACATATTTCGGGCTGAGGAAAGAAAAATCTGATATTGGCTGTCCTTTGTCATCTGGCCTTTCTTCCCTTCTGTAATGAAAGATCATAAAATTTGACCTTCTTCAATTAAAGTTTACTATCTTGTGAATTTTTGGATGGTAAAATGATCACAGTCCTGGAATCTCCCTGTTCTCAGCTGGGAAAGAGGTACCTATGAAGATGGTTTATGATCAGGTGTGAAAATGTAGCTCTATAGTTAGGCCTGTTAAATCTTGGCTGAAATGTGCCTCAGAACAGCTGGGCTGAGGGTATAGTGTTCAGACTTAGGCCGTTTTGTTAGGTGATGTGATCAGTGACATCAAAATATTGCACACCCTCTCTTCCTAGGTTTAGCTCTCTCTGTGCAACATCCAGCACACTGAGTTGAGAAGCCCTATGAGGTGAATCTTAACCTCAAGAGAAGGGTCTCTTTGGATGGTAAATAAAGCTTGAAACCAAGGTGTTAAAGCTGACCTGGAGGTTTAAATCCAGCTGTCATCCCTTGAATCTTGAAGTGGTTCAGATCCAAAGTTATTTTTTTTGTGTGGCCACTAGAGTTGTATGTGCCAGCAGCTTCCATGACAGAGATGTTCCTTTGAGAAACTGAGATAATGTGTCCTGTGGGCCCATGACATGCCATATCACAACCTGCTATGACTTATGAAGAGTCATTGCTGTTTGATCCTAGACAGTATTAGATTTTAACAGTGGAGTAACCTGCTCCAGAGGTGAAGGACCTTGCATCTCCTTGTCCCTTCTCTGAGTGTCCCATCCTCCTCTGAGAGGAGCCAAAAGATGGCTTTGCTCTAATAGCTGCTGTGTTCTTTGAAGATGGGTGAAGTACGTGAGCTCTAATCTATTGTTATTTTTAGCTCTGCTGGGAGGGTTTGGTCATTTCAGTTCAAGATTACTGATTTTCTGTGTGTGTGACATTCAACCTATAGCCGTGGAACATCTCTTGTTGCTGACCTCTCCAAAGTGCCACATAGCAGAGCTGTCTTTGTATGGATGATTGGTTTTGAGTCTTGGCGGCCAGGGAGGAAAAATGGAGTGGAGAACTGATCCTGATGAGCAGTGAAGGGTTAGCTAGGGAGATTGTACACTGTAAATTTGCATTTCCTTTCCTAGATAGTCCCAGGAAATACAGAGAAAGAGGAAGAAGACCAATGGTCTCAAGCTAGTTTTAAACTGCAAAGAAACATCCAGCTAGTGTTTAAGGCAAAATTACAGGCCTTGTTATCCAAGCTCATCAGTGCCATAGGGCTGGTGTCTTGGAGCTGTGGAAGAGTAGGTTGGCTTCTCTTTGCTGTATATATCATTAATGCCAAAGTCAGCATGGTTCTGATTTTTTTAAAAAATAATGTTCAGCAATGATGCATGAAGCAGGAAGGAAGTTGTTTGATTTCCCCTTCCCCTCTCCACCCTGATAACCAGTCTTAGCTTTTTTTGCACGCGGTCAGCTCAGGAAAAATCATGTTGAGAGTTTAAATGGAGCAAACAGGATGAGAGAATCATTAGGAGAGAAAGAAATAAGGAATGCTAAAGCTGTTTAAGTTTGTTTTTAGAGTTGTACAGTCGTGATGTCATATTGGATGTGGTCAGTACTGGATGGGAGACACTGTAGGAGCTGGACGTGGCAACTGTAGTGAAGCTGGTGTGGTTACCAGTCTCTTCAAGGTGGGACTGAACTGTTGGCTGCAGGAGCAAGGAGGCTTTTCTCCTTGGCCTGAAAATCTGAGGCAGCCAACTTCAGGAGAAAGACCACTTCCTGGCACTGTTCTGTCTCCCAGTCCCTCCTAAACTTAAGGTTAAGGGGGTAGTCAGGTCTCAAGCTGGTCTTGAGAGCTGTTATTATCCAAGAGAAAAGTAGCCCCTGAGTAGCAAGGACCCAAGCTTTTAAGGGTTTGAGGCTCAAACCCACAGTCTCTGATTGGCGAAGCTCACTCAGAGCTGAAGCATCTAGAAACAGGGGGCCTGGAAGAAGTTTTGGGGGATCAGTTAAATGCTTGACCTAGGAGACACCATGGATAGCAATGTTTTGCAGTCTTCCCTATAGCTTTCTTGCTGCTATGAGCAGGACTACACAGAAACCAGCTGGTCCTCATCCAAACTGGTGGCTCTCAGGAGCACAGTGTAGTTGGCAGCATGCTAGAAACTATGAATCCAAGTAAGTTTGAATTTTCATCTGTTGTTAGATCATCAGTCACTGAAATAAACGTGGCTTCTGTCCCAGCCCCACTTTACACTGTGTGGCCACTAAAAACTTGTAAGAGATATTCAGAGTTTCTTTACTTAGTTTTTCATGGAGGTCATACCTGTAACTGAACTTGAACCTTCATCTTTCAGTGCTCCACTGAAAGCCACAGAAATCTGTGGAGAAACTCCCACTGACTTTGAATTGTGGTTCATGCTCCAGAAGACGTGTGGTCCATGTCTTTATTACATCTTCATTTGGGATGTTTCTGCCCCAGATGCTGTACTCAGTGCTACGTTCTCTGGACAGCCACACTTGCAGTGTGCAGGGCACTTGGGCTGTTCATGTTGTACCAAGGAGATTATGAATTTTGATGTGTGTGGTGAATTTCCTGGCTTGGGATTCTTTTTTTTTTTTTTAAGTTCAGAAGGATGTAGGCAGCGGAGATATCAGTTCATTCTTCCACCGGTTCATTTACTTAGTTTAATTCACTATCGCTTTACTTGGTGAAGCACGTTTTGGCAGCCTAACCTATTGGAACAGCGCTTCCTGCTCCTCGCCTGCATCGATTGCCCTTTCGACATTGTCGCCGGGAATGGGAATAGGGTGGTAATGCCATGTGAAATGTCAAGCACACAAATGCTCTATTAGTTTGTACAAGCAAAGGGCAGATTGCACAGAGCACCTTTGCTTAAAGGCTACACTGAAAGCAAAATCCACAATGAAATAACGGCGAGGCTGTGGTGGAGACCTACACTGGGCAAGAAGTTCAAAGCTGCTGCAGCAGCAGCTATCTCCTTTGCAGAGCACGTTTTATTTAGTGGCTGGACATTCAGGCTCTTTATAATGCCTTTATCTCCTCCTGGGGCATCTTACCCATCATGCAGTGTCCAGGAGAGGTGACATGGAGACATGGGCTGCCAACACAGTGTGGTCCATTGGGAAAATGGTCCCATTTCCCCAGGGGCCTTTGGGGAGGATGGCAGCTGGTAATGGACCATGTTTTAATGGGAATGGAAACTGTTATCCTGTAGGGATGCCTGACCCAAGTAGAGCCCTGCATTTTCTGATCATCCTCTGAAAGTCAGTGATGGTTACTCTCTTGAGCTTTTGTAAGCTCTTTTGAGCTTTCATGTTCAACCCTATTTTTGCTCATGTGACGCTAGTCCAGTTTTGTGTTTAATGAAATCTGGTCACCACAAAGGGAAAGCACAAAACTTGGTAGACTTTAAAATGAGTTTAATGATGATTTAAAATAAACTGAAAAGGCTCAATATTTTATTGAGGAGCAGTGGGCCTTGCTAACTCAAGGCAGTAATAATGAGATAGTTTTTCCTTTACAGGTTGCCAGGCTGAATTTAGTCAGACTGTATGAAAAGCATGTCCCAAGTAACAGTTCATCTTCTCTCATTTCCACCCGAAGCCAAAATAAATCCTCTGTTGACATCCCAGTTGTTCTGACAATAAGCAGGATGCTACTGACAGCCAGGGAGGCTATCAAGAAGAGTAGGCAGTAGGGGAAGAGCCCGTGACTGCTTCTGCAATGGAGACCATATTTACATAGGAACCCCTAAGGAATAATTGATAGGTGAGGCACTCAAGCTGACGGTGTGATGCACCAGGAGAATGGGCATAGCAATGTGTAGGGGCCCCCGGCGAGCTTTGGAGTTCAAAACAGTGGTGGGGGGAATATGGTTTCTCTGCCTGCAGACTTCTCTGGAAGTGATAGATGAACACCTGTGTAGGTTTAGATCCACGTTTCCTATACCATGCTTAGGATGCATTTATTCATGGTGGTGGAACCCCGGAGGAGCTTATGCATTTAACATTAGCCAGAATCTAATCTCTACAGACTCCACCGAAGGTCTGACCCATTTTTAACATCAGTCAGGTGTGGTGGTTCCACAAAGGTTCTTAAAATTTTGCTTGAAACTAGCAATAGTTTCAAGAAAAAGTCACTGTAAGATGAACTCTCATTTATTTTGTTCCCTGTTTTAACATTCCAGCTATTTGGCGCTTGAGTGTGAGGACTGAGCATTTCCAAGTGTTGGGACTGGGTGCTTGTGGTTTCTGAACTGGCTGTTTTCTTGGGCACGAACATGAAAAGAGACTCTTTAAGGAGGGTACGCTTTCTTTGCGTTGGGTAAAGACACTGCAGGGAAATTTTCTTTGCTGGTATATTCTGGCATCTGCACCTCAATTCCTGAAGTGAGACATTTTGGGGGGGGGGGAAAGCAAAATTGAAAAATGAATAACCGTTTCTGAACCTTTTGGATGGACAGCTCTGTCTTCAGCCTGTAAGTGGGCAAATGTCTTATTCTCCAGCACAGACTGGAGGTCATTAGTTGAAGTTATTACATTTGCTACAGTGAAGATGTAACAAAGTTCTTGGATTGGTTCGCTGGCTTTTTATTTTAGCTTATTAATTTGTGAAATAAACCCATGACCGCTTTACCCTTTCAATAATTGGACACTCTAGTCACTTTGTAGCTCCTTCTTACTCTCCATCTTCTCCAGAAAAACAAGCATGTGTTGTTTGAGCTAAAATAGCTGGAGATGGTATATGACAAACAAAGGAGCAATCCTGAATCACTCCACTGGAGGGAAGTCTTTGACAGTGTCGAAAGTATCAGTGTAATTTTTTTCCTTAAATCTAGACTTATTTTTTTCTTTAAATGCATATGATGGGAAACTGCGCAGCAAAAAAGCAAGCAATACCCTTGTCTGCAGACTATTTCAGCAAATCCTGTGCTCTTGCTTTCCGCTCAAAATAGATGCTGTAGTTTTCCAAGACCACCTCTGAGATGCTTAAACTTCTGGAGGAGGAAAAAAAAAGTCACAATAACAGGTTTTGGGGATCTGTTGCTTTTCAGAGCTGATTGAGTTACTGTCATTATCTCTTTTGACCTAGACCTTTGCCATTTGACTGAGTCTGACATTTTCTTTCAAGAGATGGTGAAAACATTAGTTATGTCTTCCTAATGACAGACTAATCACTTTTAGAGACTGAAGGGACATGTTTCAGCTCTTACCCATGGTTGTTCTCTGCCTACCAATGAAGTCCTGTTCCCAAATGTTTTCTCCACTGTGTTAGCTGGTACTAACATTTCTATTATTAAATCAATTGCAAAAGCTTAGATTGGGGCGGGGGGGAGGAGAAAAAAGTAGCCCTGGAAAGTGTGCATGTGCTGGATGACAAATGGCAGAGCGTGGCTCAATGGTCATGGTGCTGCTGACTGATTTCAGCTGAACCCCCTTGGGAATGAAACCTGGGTGATTTGCCAATTCAACACAGGTTTTCCTGGGTAAGTGGGGCTTGAGGTGCTCTGCTCAACATCTCCTTTGCAGGACTGAGCCCTGAGCAAAATTAACATCACCTGAGACTGTAAAAACATTTCCAGGAGGTCCCAGTCCCAGCACAGCTGTGTGCAGTGGTGAAACATGATGTTTTCTATCAGAAGGTGTTTGATTTCTGAGTGGTAATGGAGGATCAAGCTGGGTCCAGGCTCTGTTAGTGCATCCTGTGCTGTCAGGAGACATGAGTACACTAGTGGTCACTGTTACATTAAAGAAGCATCAGCTGTATGAAATATAATAATAAGATGGGTCTATTAGAGAGGTTGCTTGGTTGGTATTTGAGAGATGTTGGTTTCATTCTCTCCCTTTTTCACAAGTTCGCTCTGACCTTGGATAAATCACCAAGGGAAACCTCGGCCCTATCTGAGATTTTTGCGCCCAGAAGTGGTTCCTGCCTGGGTCTATATCTTTGGGGACATGCAGCCCACAGGAAAGCAAGATGTGGGAACTTGAAGGGCTGAATCCAGGTCTTGGCCTCTGTGTTTCAATTATCTGTTTGCAACATAAGGATGGCAGCTAACAGCAGTCCCTTAGGAATGCTGTGAGGATAAATTAATTTAAGATGATGAGTGGAGAGAGGTGGTGCTGCAGAGAATAGGGAGTTAATAGGGGTGAGCTAGAGGAATGCCAGAAAACCAGTTTTATAATTAAGACACAGGTTAAAAATTTGGGACATATTAATGCAGACATTTGCTTGTATAGATTATCTCTTTTCTCCTCTCTGAGCAGACAGAGCAGCTCCCTCTTGCTCGTAACTGCAGAATCATCTCCTCCGGTCACTGCACACAGAGTGACTCGGTGGTAATTTCTGATTCCAAGGCAGGAAAGTGACTGTAGGAAAGTGCTGGAGATACTTTTAGCGCTGGGTGAGCAATCGGCACTGTGCAGGCTGGTGTGGCATGCGGGGCTGGCAGTGCTGGCTGCGGAAACGCTAGTCTGAGCATCTCATCTCTTGTGTTCAAGCTCCAGCAACCTTTTCTCCCTTATGCCCTCCCCTTTGTCATTTTAAAATCCTAATCAAGACCAGGAAGACATAAATGCAGCCAATCTGTTTGAATAGCCCTCCCTTTCCACCTAGGCCATGTCTAGATGCTTTACTTTAATGGATGTGCTTTGCATGGCTTTGTAGGGTGCTTTAAAAATCACACAATCTGAGGGCGCTGCATGGATCACTGCTCTCAGCAGTGTCTACTAAAGGACTGCCAGTCTCTTCTGTGCCGTGGCATGAATTTATGCCTTAGTCTCCTGTCTAAAATGAGACTGACACTGCTTCTTTTTGGTGGGTGGCTGGAGGTTTAAGTAATTAAGGTGTCATAAAGTTCTTTCCTATTGTGAAAAGTACTGGGCAAATTCTGTTGTAATCCTTACAATACGTAAGTGCTCTTTTATTTTGTTTTGTCTTTTTTAAGAAAGAGCAGTAGTTTAGATAAATCTGGACTTTTTGCAGAGGGGAAACAGTCAAAAAGATTGGCTGAGTTGTGCCTGTCGGAGTAGGAGGCTTTTCCTGCAAGCAGTCTGTGTTTGTCTGCAGGGCGCTGTGCTCCCCTGGGCATCGGCGAGCTTTTAATGCGATAGAAGACGAAAAGGTTGCAGCCTGGGCTGACTTTTTCTGGCCGTCCTGGCTATGTGCTGCATTGGGTAGAGAGTTCAGAGGTTGTTCCATGCAATTAATGTATAGTTGATGTCCACGTGTGTGCCTTGCTTTTGGTGCCGGTATTGGCTGGTGTAGGTTATTCTGAGGTTTGGCTTTTAGTAACTAGGGAGCTCTGAGTAGTGAAAAGCCCTGGGAAAGCTTCTCTAAGGGAAACCTGATTCCCTTTGTGTTGGCTACCACGGAGTATTACGGTGTAGGAAGTATGCTTGTTCAGCTAGTGGGCAAGAGGCAATGTGGCCTTTCCTCTCTGAAGAGTGAAGTTTTCAAGGTAGAGCTGATCCAAAAAAAAAAACCCAGGAGAAAAATCTTGCTTTGGTTTTCACCCTCCAGGTGCAGCAAGGATAAAATTCTGCTCTATGCTGAGCTCTGCAAGCCCGAGTGAACCTCCCATGTGACTTTAACACCCTGATGGTCCCAGATTTTCAGGATGCTGGGAGTAACCTCAGGAGTGATGCAAGCGTGCCTGAGCAGCACTTCAGCTCCCAGCCGGTTCACAGATGTTGCCTGTGCCCTGGGAACCAGCAGAGATATTTTGTGTGCTCTGCTCTTCGCAAGGGGATGATTTTTCTCATTTTTGTCTCATGAAGTGGGAAGGCTTTCATCTTTCCATCAGTGACTCAAACAAAGCTTGAGTCACTGGGAGAGAAGTCTTTACCATCTGATAGCTCCTCTGTAATCTGGGAAGAATAATTTGGTGAGTGTTGGTTTAGTCCCTACTGGGACAGATGTCTGCATCACAAAAAATCAATTTGCTGTTTGAATAGAGAGGTTAAATTGACTGTGAAGACTGCTCTCTTGTCAGCTCTAGAGGTGATGATGTCTTGTGATTTCATGATATTAAATGTAAGGCACCTTGATAGGACAGAGAGGGAAAAGATTGCATTGCCAGGGCACAATCTGCAGCTACTTTGGGGCCAAAATGCTCTTTTCTTGGCTTGGAATAACTGTGAAGTATGCCAAGAATACATGGATACATTTGTGTAAATGTGTGCTTGGGCACATGCACCCGGGCACATGCATATACACATGAAAGTGTTTTTTTTTGAGTGTGAGTGAGTTGGATCCAAATGTTGACAGATGACAAGAAAATTCCCATTTAGTCAAAATATCTGAGGAACCTCCAGGAAACCGACAGCTTGACTCTCAGCCTTAAAATGTTCATTGGTGACCTGAATAAAATCATAATGCAGACCTGTCTCCCTCTTTATCCCCCTTTTTTACAGGCTTTTATTTGCCTGCCTCATTTTCATGGTCACATCATAGTTCAAATCACTTTAGCAAGATGGCTGTGCTTAATCTGACTCCCTGTGCCATGTGTATCTTGTTGATTACAGACCCTCTTAAGATGCCATTATGAGTGACTCTTTGCATGCCCTCCTGTCAGCAGCTTTTCGTTCCTTAAGCCTCTTGAATGTCTTTGCTCATGGGATTATAAGCCTTTCAATAAATACAGTGTGATTACTGAATTAGTGTAAACTTTGCTCTGGGATTGCCAGTCACTTAATATTTGGAAAGCAACAGCAACCAGAGGTACCTGTAGATGGTCTGTGCCAATGTCTGATGGAAACCAGAAAAGTAGTGCAAAGATGTCTCTTTATTTCCATGCAAATCACGTCAGGAGTTGGTATTAAAGAGATTTTTTTTGTCTTGATTGATGTCCACTTTCACACTCCAGATAATTTGGGAATAGGTGGAGCAACACGGTCCTTCTCGGTGCACAGGGGTCCTTCCCACTCTCTGGTGCAAGCTGGGCTGGGGTGTGATGGGAAGGGGAGAGCGGGCTGGTGGACAAGAGAGGCAAATAATTCATTAAGGTCTGCTCATTTCTGCATCTCTTGTCGAGAGCTCAAATCTTGCAAAGCACTGTGCTTGCTGCAGCAGCAGGTATCAGGATATGCAGCGATGTACATAGTTTTAAAAAGAAAAAAAAAAAATGCTGATGGAAAAAAACCGCTTTGAACATACTGAGGTAAGTGGTGTGACTCTGCTGGCTTTCAGCAGCAACCACAGAAAAGTAGATGAGATGCATCTGAGAATTTGTCCTCTTCATTTTAGACCATGCTGAACAAATCTTTAATTTCTTCATGCCTCAGTTTCTTGGTTTTGGTACAGTGATGTGAGAGGGCATATTCCAAAGACCTCCCTGTCTGATTTGCACTTTAAGATGTCGGGGTTGCTTTGAAAGACTGTACCCACATATTAAGATAAATCCTATGCTGGGATGCTTGAGCAGCTCAGAAGTGCTGTGTTTTTCAACTCCGAAGCGCAATCTTGGTCTATGTCTCACTTTATCATGCAGGCTATTATTAGAGGACATAGCATTAATTGCTTGTTCAGATCTAATATGTTACACGTTTTGGATGACATCTTAAAAATACTGAAGTGGGTTAGGCAACAAGTCCTATTGATTCTTTATGCACCCTGTATTCCTTGACTAGTTGGCTGCTTGTGAGAAATCTCCTAGGGAACAGTAGGAGAAAAGGAAGAAGGAAGCAGGAAATTGCAAAGCAAACACCCAGTGTATCCGAATGAGTGGCTGCTCTCAGTTTGTGTTTGGCCGAGCACCCACAGGTAACAGCTAATGGCATGAGAGGCATGGGCTGGGGAATGCACTTTTCTCCCTGCTGGAAATCAAAAGCTGATTGCCTCCCTCTGCTACAAACTGCCTCAAAAATGAGTTTGGTTTGATTAGAATCAACCTTCTGAAACCAATCTTGGTTTCAGGTTGCAGAGAGGGAGATGTTTATTGACTCAGACTAGCTCTGTGTACCCAGAAAATGGTTGGCAAGGGTCAGACTGTGGGAAGCTTGACTCTGCGTGTGCGTGTGTGTGTACTACAGGAGCATGTCCTGGAGGGTTATTAGGGAGCCTCAAAGACTTGTCATCTCTGCAGACCCAAATTCCAGTAGTGCCTTGAAGGACTTGCATTTGCATCTGTTCTGGTCCAAGCATTTTGTATATAAGGCAGGCTGCAGCAGATCGGGTTAAACCCTAGAGGAGAAGCCAAAGATGAATGATCCAGGAACATCATGGATGCAAGTGAACTTGCACATAGCTATTGGAGGCACTGAAACTGCAGATAGAAATACTGGTGTGTGCTTTTCGTTTCATGTCAGTGATCCTGGCATGAACAAGTCTTCAGGCACGTTGACTTTTTGACTATTACCATGAAGTCAGTAGTATTCTGCTTGGAGCCTATATGCAGAGAAATATTTTCTTGGGGATGACAGTTATTTTTTTTATGCCTCAGGCACTGATTTGATAAAAGCAACTAGTGCAACAGAAATGCACTATTCTGATAGATACTAGTATTTTGGGAAAGATAGTATCAGGATTTTTTAGAGTGGGAATCCTTAGTTTTTAGGAGGTCATTCTGTTTAATAATGTTTTTTTGAAAATTAGAATGGAAATTAAGTGTTCCCCCCCTTAACTTGGCAGAAAATTGTGAAACTTCTGGGGATTATTACTGCTTTCATTCCACGAGAAAGCTAGCACAAACTTCCTGATCATTGTAAGTGGGTAATGAGGAAAAGCGGGCATGGGTGAGGCTATCTCTGAGTGCTCCCACTTTGAGTAAATTTCTTACTGCTCCTTAGCCAAGTGTTGACATTGTGCTATTCCACTCTGGTAGGTTTTGGTGGTGTTAAATTGTGTGTCTCCACCAATTATGAATTGGGCTTAACCTTTTTTTTTCTTTCTCCTCTATTCCTTTGCTGTCTGGCTTTTGGGGATAATCTTGGGAGGTCAGGTTGGACAGTAGGACAGCTGAGCAGATGGAGTGTGTCGGGGTAGTGTTCCCTGCAGCGAGGACAAGTGAGGTCTACCAGATCCTGCAGGAGACACTAGCTTGTTTTTGGAAATGGCAATTATCAGACATTTGACTATGTCTGATTAAATTCTTCAACTGTGTTATATGTGCCTGTGTAAGTGTAATGCAAATGCGTGCATTGTCCAGGCATGCTCTCTGAGTATTGTAATAATTTTGTTAATGTCTAATACTTTCTATTTTTAATACTTTTAAGTGGTATTTTTTGCTTCCTGTTCTATATCTTATGGCATTTCGCTGCTCTGTTAAATTGCCTCTCCCGGTGCACGTTAAATGGCAGATGAACGGGTCTGATGAATGGGTTTCCAAAGCTGCAGAGAGCAACTGAGATGAGCAGAACCCTATTTGCCTGCACATCTGCAGTGGCTACAGCCATGTCCCTATCATGTATGTGTACAAATGTACTCTCATTTTTAGATCAAGATATGGGGGAGGTAAAAACTCCAGCCTTATGCAAACTGATTTAGTGGAATGTGTCCCTTGAAGTCCCTGTCTGCTGTAGAAACAAGAGGGGCTGAATATCCCATGTGCTGTCGCAGGAGGTGGCTGGTGCTTCTCTCTGTGGAATCCCTCAGAGGGATTTTTCCCTGATGCTGCAGGTTGTCCTGTATCTACAGGAAGCTGGTTTGGGGTCAAATGCTAGCCATCAAGTCTGTTCTTAGTTGTTTTATCCTTTCCTTCCAGGCAGAGGCGACTCTTGGTAAGCTACATATAACCTGCCCGGTCCCTCCTTCTGCATCTCCCCCAGCCCCTTTGCTCTTGGTTTTCTTAGAACATCTTAAGGCTTCCACCAGCCTGGGCTGATTCTATTGATTCATGTTTCTCCTGTAGTTGAAGGGAACAGCAGCATGCCTTTGCAGAGCAAAAAGCAACCCTGCTGTGGCAGTAAGAGAGGAGGTTTCAGAAAACTCCTTTTGCTAGTTCTTTTTCAAGATCATCTAATGAAACAGTGCAATTCAAGCGTTCCTGTGAAGCAGAGCTCAGTGGCATCTAGTGCAGGAATGAGACTGAACGTATGGTTGAGTCATATGGATTTATTTTTTCAATTATTGTTTAAGGTCAATATTGCAACAAAATAAGCTGCAGCATAACTAAGCTAGACGTGGAGGAACCTAGGAGGTAGAATTTATGGTCTAGCTCTGCACTCCTACACTTTGAGCAGACTTTAATGGGAACTGTGTGTGTGGTTAGCACCTGGGAAAAATCAAGAGCCATCTGCAAAACGTTTGTGGGAGCAGATTTTTTCCTTCTGTCCAGGCAACTCAGAGTTGAACTAGGAGCCTGGAAAACGGAGCCTGTTCAGAAGCTCCAAATCAATTCAAAGGACAACTCAGTTTCACTAACGCACACATACTTTTTTTTTGTCTTTTGTTAAAAGAGCCCTGGTTGCTAGCTGGGTTTGGGGAGCTGATCGGGCACCTGGCGCTGCCTTTTCATTGTGTCATTTGTTTGTTAGTTCAGTGGTAAGAGAAATAAGTTGAAAGATCTGGGCCCTGCGCTCCCTGCTTGGCCCTTGAGTTTCTAAAAGCTTCAATTCAAATAATGGGCTGATGTTTTAGTAATTATTGCTTGTGGGGAATGAGGCAGAAATTGTAGAACATAGACTGGGAGAATTGCAAATAATACATTTCAGTGTGGAAGGAAATAGGACAACATTGATTTTTGTTTTCTTATTGCCAACAAATTGATAGCAGCATTTTTGCTTTTATCCTCCTATGGCATCTTTCTCCCGGGTGTAACAGGGACACCACTTGCTATCTGTGGGTATTGTATGTGGCACTTGGCAGGGGAAAAGCAACTCCTGCCTCACAAATTACAAAGAAGCACAGCCCAGTACTGGGATGCTCAAGGGGCATCATGTGGCTTTAAATTATGGGTTGTGGCATCCTGGCGTAACAGACCTGTTTGTTCACACGCTCCTAAGTTGTTCCTTGAGTTCTTTGCCTACCTGTTAGTTTTCAGTGTAATTTATTCCAAAGTGTTCCCATTTCAGTGTGTAGTTTGCAAAGTCAGTGCACAGTTAACGTGTTTCAGTCTTTGTGGGGAATTGAAGAGGTGAAAGTAGGCTGAGTTCATGGAAGGACATGAGTAGCAGCAGACTGCCTGACTTGAAAGGCTGCTTATTTTTTCAGTGCTGCTGATTTCTGGATAATGACGGATGCTTTCTACTTCAAGGTGAGAAGGAACAGGAGAAAAGAGATTATTAGCTGAGCGGGGGGGAGTGTGCTCCTGCAAGGAGTTTGAGGCCAAGGCATTCAGGTTCAGCTGTCTTGAAATGAAAGATCTGGAATAGAAAGAAG
>NW_009189453.1:92758-133637 GCF_000690835.1 Fulmarus glacialis | reverse complement strand
GAACCGGCACCGCAATTTATGCATAACCTAGAGAGTGCTTTTGCACTGTGGTAGTTGAATTCTTTCTCTTTTCTTTAAAACTTGAAGGTAATTGCTTTCCCAATTCTTTGTGCTGTCCAACAAGCTGAAATGCTTTAAAGATAGTGTTGAAGAAACACTAAGCATCACCAGCCAGAAATTGGGAGAGATTTAAGAGGAACCAGTATGTGAAGCTCAGCAGAGCAATGAGCAGTTAAGGCTGTCTCTTCTCCAGGGCTGCTGGACCTCTGCTGCCTGCTTGGGAAATGCCTTTGGGAACGAAGGATCTGAGTACTACAAGATCCAGATTTTACATCCATAATAAATAAGGATTAAATGAAAGGCTCCTAATGTTTTATTCTGTCCTGTGTTAATGAGCAAGATCTTATTTATAAAGGCGCAGTTTTATGAATGTTCCCCTGGTGATGTTCATGTTTGCTGGTGTGGTTGTGGCAGGGGCTCTCTCTGGCTCAGAAAGAGTGCTTTATTACAGTTTGAAGGGAGCAGATAGATTATGTTTGCTTTTCTCCATGTACTCTTCGATGTTTTTACTTAGTAATAAGACGTCTATATTCATTAGATGATGTCTGCCTTTGTATGCGTTTTTAGATTGGAATAATACTGTTATAAGCATATACAAAATGAAATTTTCCAGTTAAATTTTGAAGTTGCCTCCAGTTTGTGGCTGCATAATCTTTCAGACACATCAGGTCTGGTTTGCAGATAGCAAATGAGAGGCTCTGGGCATCCCCCATGTCCATAGTGAATAGGTCAAGAAGGAACAGGATTAAAATAGCGGGGGTGGGGGTGAGGGGTGAAGGTGAGGAGGGAGTGTTAGGGTTAGGAAAAAAGCTAAAGCTTTATCAATAGAGGTGGCTGGTTTTCTTTACCCCTGTGGCAGCCAGGGCAGGTTCACAAATGGCTGGGCATCCAATCTCCAGCAAGACAGGCAAAGGACAGATCCTTATTTCTGGTGTTCCTGATTAAGGTGGTGTCCCCATGTCCCCAGCAGACTCGCTCCTAAAAGTGCCTCACATGGCCCAAGATTAGAGAGGGAAGAGAATAAACATGTGCCAGTTTCTGATGTCAATTATTCCGTGATTCAGGCTGCACAGGGCCAAGCAACTGTCCCTGCCAACTTCTGAGAGGTCCCTTTTCACCTAGATGTAGCTAAGGGCTAATTAAAATTATGCCCTCCAAGACTTGGATTTAATGAGCTGTTTAGTGCCAGGGAGGAATAAATAAATTTTAAAAACCAAACAAACGAAACCAAACAAAAAAACCCCACCAAACCCCAAAAAACAACCCACAAAACCAAACCCCCACCCCCCCCAAACACCAACCAAACAAACAAAAAACACCCAACCCCCCAAAAAACTTCAGTAGGAGGAGAATTAAAACAATTTTCCAGTGGTTTTAAGATGCATGCAAGTAAAAGTAGCAAGAGTTAGGATCCCATCCTTCTGGGCTCGGGTGTGGAGGTGTCTCTGAGGATTTCCCCCAGCCGTTCCCTCCCTGGGGAAGGAGGAAGAGAGTGCTGCAATGAGGATGGGCTTTGCCCTGGTGTTATACCCGCTGTGACAGCAATTCTAGTAAAGATGCATTCAAAATGCTGGCAGCAGCAGGACCCTAAGTGTTCTGATTTCCATCCCGTTTTCAGAGTTACCTGTGCATAGTTTAGATGGTCCAACCCCCAGTGTGTGTGTCTAGTTTACTAAGGTTTTGCTTTGCCTTCCCCAGGTTTCAGCAGTGAAAATGGAAGAAAATACTGTGCGTAGCCCAAAAGCACCTGTGTTCTGTGCCTGCTCCCCTTAATGTCAAAAATGAAGGTGTCCTCAGACTTTTCTAAGGTCAGAAGAAAGTAGAATGGCACTTCTGGGATTGTTGTTTTTGACTGAGATGCCCAAACTTTACCTTGGCAGGCAAAGCTCCCTGTGACTGTTCTTTCCATGCCCTTGCATCCTTTCCCTGTGCAATAACTAAAAACACCCAGGTGTGAATTCCCCTTCTGCCTCCGTCCTCCAACATATTGATGTCTCGCTGAGCCTGGGGCAAACTTGCATTGCATCTAGTTTTACATATAAACTAGAGCAGTTTCAGGGATACGTTTTGCTACTGATCAAGTGAGCAATGCAGCGTATCAGCGTTGCTGTTTTGTCCGGGTCCCCCTTTTCTCCTCACACCCTGACTGCAACGAGGCATCCTGCTTTTATCAGTGAAGACTTTATTCTGTGAAGTGAGGAGGGCTGTCTATTTGACCAATACAAAATGACCAAGGGCAAGGTCAAAATAGTGTTTTATGGGAGATGAGGCTCAGGCCTCTTGGCTTCTGGAAAGAGGGAGGTGTGGAGTAGCACCGCGTGTACAGAAGAGCTGCACAGGAACTGTGGGCACAGTGCCACCTGCTTTGGACTAAGTCCAGGCTATTTTCCCCCAAAGAACTTCTTTTGCACTGTATATTGCATTATGTTTACATGTTATGATTGCTTGGAAGGATGTGAGTTAAACCTTAATGAGTTTCTGTCCAAGAGGCATTGTGAAAATAAGTGCAATTCTGCCTCCTTGCTCTCCTCCCCACGCTCCGGCTCCCTCCACCCCCCTCGCGTCAGAGTGATCACATAATCATATGTTGCTGCATAAACAAAATGGCCTAATGTTCTGAATGTGGTGTAAACAGAGCAGTAGTGGCAAATGACACAGATTTTAATTTCTTTTATAAACAAATATGCTCAGGGAGTTGGTTTTGCTCCCCAAAGGGACACAGTGGCACTCTTGTGCCCGTTCTGTGCTGGTAGTGATGTGGATGCTGAAGGACCAAAGCAATGGCATCGGGGGGGCTCAGCTGGCTGCACAGCTCTTGCGCCAGCCGGGTTTTTGCGTTGGCATTGCTGTCTGGTTTCCTTGGGATTGTGTTTGCCATGGGCTCCTTCCCAGCTGTGCAAAGTCTCTCTCAGCTGCCTTTAATTTCCAGGATGCTTCTTTAATGTTTGTTGCCAGAAGGACAAAGAGGAGCCTGAAAAGCAGCAGCTGTCATGTGAGAGCTGTGGTAGATCAGATAGAAGGGTATTTATTTCATCATTCTCTTTGCAATTTTTTTATAATTTCATGGTCCTGGATAGGGCAGCAGGAAAGCTGAAGTGTACCTGTCAGTCACAGCGTTTGCTGAAGGGGAATCAGGAGTGACAGAGAAAGTGAAAAAGAAGATAAAGCAACATAATCAGCTGGGTTTCAGTGGGATTTTTCATGCCTTCCATGCTCCCTTGCCCTGTTCCTGCTATTATTCTAGGCAGCATGGTCAATGGCTGGCTAAGGACCATGTGAGGCTTGACTAAATTCCCACCCAGGGGCAACACATCTGTTGAGCAAGTTTTTGTAGCTCAGGAGATAGTGGCTGTGCTCCCAGCCATTGCTCTTACCCTGTTGCTGAGATCCTTTTACTAATTTTTTATTCTTTGTTTACTTTATTTACTTTATTTACTTTACTGTTGGCAATGACTTCTGTAATAATCAGATCAGTGAGTGTTGTTCCAAGCCCCTGCCTGGGAAAGCTGACCCTGGAGGTTATGGAAACTCTTGGGATTTTGGGTCCTAGGGAAATTGAAGTGCACTTTGATTGTGTTGTAGATGTTCATGTTACCACCTCTGGCTCCGTGTAAGCTCGCAGTGTGAAATGGGGGCTTACAGGTAGAAACATGCTAATTTATTATAGCTGGATCAAGTGTGGCGGGGCCTCAGATCTGAATGGGACCTGGTACCTTAATTTTGTCCTTAACTTCTCACCTTGAGAAATAACTAATGAAGCAGCTTTCCTTCTGCTGTTCTGTTTGCTTGTGTGCATTTCAAATTCTTCAGGGGAGAAGGGAGCCCAGGAGGCTAAGCCTAATTTTTTTTTTGTGACAAGCAAGTGGGCCTGCTAAATGTTTGTGTGTTGAATGAACAACAAAGAAATAGAGAATTTGCTTAACTACAGAAAGATATAAACCTCTTAGCACCCCACTGTAAAATAGCTATGCATTGCACGGGTGCCTCCATGCATTGCATAGCTATGGGGAACCCATATATTATGCTGTCAGGGTGAGTGATACCCTGTTTTGGTAGGAACAACAGAAGTCATTCATTACTTTGAGAGCTCTTTTCAAGCTGACAAGGTGGCAGCCTGTGCTCGCAATAACATCTTTTAAAGCTGAAAATACCCTTCTTGTGCTGTTAGGAGAGGTTGGACACTTGAAGATGATTTGGCGTTGGCACTGTCCGTGGAGCGGGCGCCTTGCTGGCTCTCCCACAATCCGCTGCAGGAGATGGAGAAGCAATAGATGGTTTTAAGGGTTATTGCTGTGTCTACAACCTCACCACAAATCCTGATTTAAAGGTAGTATTTGCAGAAGTGATTTATGAACGTAGATGGCATGGAGTGGCAAAGGGCTGCAGGCACCAAAGTAATTTTAGAGTTTGACATATTTTATCCTCTGGCTCTAAGTGAAAATGTACTTGAGGATCTCAGCTGGGACACCATGACTAATAATTATAGAAGGGAAAGAACTTTTGGATGTTTAGCTTGGCAGATGCTTTTCGAAAAGTGCTGTGTTCGAAAGGAATCAGGTCTTTGGCCTGTTGAACTGGGGATCCAGAAAATAGCGATGTCCAAAGTCAGTGGTGGCTCTTGAAGGCTCTCCAGCACTCTGACCTGCAAGCAGGATGGAGCCACCTGTGCAAGAAGGGGGTGGCATGCAACAGCAATGCCAACCAAGAAGTGGAACTGTGGAGCTGTTTGAGAGGCACTGATTGAAGCTGTGTGCTCAAAAGTGAGAAAGCACCTCATCTTCAGTCAGTGCTAATTAATCCCTTGCTTGCAAGAACACCAAAGTAATGAATAATGAATTGGCTCTTATCAATATTCTGGACATGTAGTTGCTGAAACCCCCAACTAGCTTTTTCTGGCTCTGGTAGCTCTAATGTCACATCTAGTGTCTAGATGCACAAATGCTTTACAAACATCTCTGCATATTCACCTTTGCCTGGAACAGCAATCCTTATGGGTTGCGGAGCTCTGAACTAGGGTAAGAGGCATGTGCTGTGTCTCGACATCACCCCTCTACCCTCGCTGACGTTCTGTGTTGCCTTGTGTCTCCCTAATATTTTCCTGTGTTTATTATTACCTTTAGAGCTGGGGAAATACTTTAAATTATGTTTTCTGAGGCTGTTCACTCACATGCAAAATTGAGTTGTCTTTGACTCTTCTTCCACCTTTTATTTTCTAGTACTGAAATATTCTCCTGAATTAATTCTCTTCAGCCAGATTTGCTGTCCCTCCAAATGTGAGTTTAGATGTTGAATTATTGTTTTTCTTTATAAATAATACATTTGGAGTCCTTGATGTGAATTATGATTCCTTAGCCTTTAAACCACAGTCAGTTTATGTTTTTGGAGCTTTTTCATTGATAATTGTGAAGTTTAAAAGCCTGGCTTTTTAAAAAATGAAAACTGAGATTCTCTTATAATTACTTGCCTTCAGGAATTGCAAATTTAAAAGAAACACCAAATGTTGTGAACTCCCAGTAAAATCATAAGGCTTGGCTGCTCTGGGAATACCCTCAGATTTTTAATTTGACAGGTTAAGTGCTGACAGTCTTCCGAGTGGTGCGTTTCATCCAACAAGAATTCATTTTAAGACGCTTGTTAAGGGAATTTTTTCCAAAAGTGAGTGCTGAGGCTTGCAAATATAAACTCTTAAATGGGAAAAGCATGTCCAGTCAGCAACGGAGAGAGAAACAAAGCCAAGCTGCGAAGCAACCTGTGAATTCACTCAGAGCTGGCCCGCACTGTCTGAATATTGATAAGTTCCTTGCAATCATTTTTACTTCTGGGGGCTACTGTCATTCCATCTTAGTCAATGTCAGAATCCCTTCGGGCATCACTGGAGCACAGATGTCAGCCTTGTCTGCCGCCTCTGCATTTCTTATGTAAGAGTGTTCAAGTTCTGCAGTCAGGAACCGTTTTCCTTGGCATTGAACAAAAGTCAGAAAAAGACCCCTTCTCAGTGGCTTTGTAAAATTAGTTGTTTTTTTTTCCTCAATAACTAGATTCAATCATAAGGTTTCAGTAGGGAGGACCTAAATACAGAGGCTGTTGTTGATAGTTTCCCCTCTGCCTGTTTATTTTCAGTTGCCTGATATTAGGTAATTTGTCAGCATCTGCTGCCTTCATCGCATGTGACATCACGTTTCTCACGCTGTCATGTACTATCAGAGGTGGCAATGGCTGTGCTAAGAGCAGACCAGCAGCCTTGGTGTGTTTGAACTGAACATTTAGCGTGCGACTGAACTGCTGTGGTTTAAGTGAGGATCTCTTCAACACCTCTGGGACATCTGTGTGCTTTGGGATTTGTCCAGGACTTCGGTCCCATCCACAAAATGACCTTTGTGCTGCAGAGCGTCGCCCATGGTGGCACTGATCTCATGTCTAGGCCTTTGGACCTCCATAATGGGAGCTTCATTTTGCATGAGCCCATGTTTGTTCATTCTAGGCTTAAGAAGCTTTTATGAAACTCCTATTCTTAATCCTTAAAGCAGTCCTTTCTCTTTTATGAAAGACGGTATATAGAAGGTAAATCTCATTGTGTTATGTTCCTGATCATTAACCCTACTGCCTAAAGTGTTAACTATGCTGTGCACCAGCCCATTGGGTCATTTCTAAAGACACAGAAGCATAAAACTTGCCCTGAGGTTTCTTTTTTTTTCTTTTTCCACACTTCTATGAGAAATCTCTTTGCAGGTGTGCAGAGCTGGAGGTCGTTTCTAGATTTTGGATGCAGTGAAAGAAAAGCTCGTTTACTGCAGAGAAACACCTAGGAAGAGTTAGTTGAGATGATGATGAACACACAAACAATGTGCCAGTGTGGACTGTGCTACAAATTGTGCTAAATCTGCTGTCCCAGTGTCTCACTCCATGACATTTAACATTTTTGCCAAATTCAATTTGTGCAAAATCAGCCACTTAGCAGGACTGCACTCAGCACAAGTGATTTTAGCAGCATATGGACACCATGGTGATTGACACTGCAAGTGGCAACCCTGGGAGTCCCAGGAGAGACTTGCTGATCCCGCATTGCTCTCTGCTGTTCTGGGCTTACGGAGCAGACCTTGCTGTGTGGCCAGGAAGGTTAAATTCTCAGTTGGCAGATAAGCGTATTTAACTGGTCAACTGAGGAGGCTGCAGCTGTTTTTCCATGGCCTGGCAGGCTATAGGGTTTTGGTATGTATAGGTGGGAAGGGTGCATGACTTACATATTGGCTGGGTGTAATTGTTTTTGTCATATTTGCTGGTGTTGAAGAGTGCAAGTAGCAAAGAGCAGATGTGTTGGAGAAGAAGGAACATGTGGTTGGCCTGAAGTTTCATACTCAGTTTGCAATACTGACTCTTCTGTGGATGATGTAAAGTCATCTACTTACCCAAACTGACTCAAAAGCTGGGAGTTGAAATGCTCACTGGTCTGTTCTCTACCAGCTCAACCTTTGTGCATGGCAGGGACACTTTGTCACCTCCCTTCCCAAATGGGATGTGGAGGTGGGTACAAACTGCTTCACGCTCTTTGTCTGTGCACCTCACCATTAGCCCATTTGTAGAGAGGAAAGAGCTTCTGATGCTGCAGATCCATTGCACTCTTACCCCTTGCCGCTTAGCTGGCTGAACGCAGTGACACGTGGCTGTTACTCATGGTTAGATAAATCAGGGTGCGGAGCCTCTGTAAGGAGAGGACAGACCTGAAATGCAACTCATTTTCAGATCTTCACATTTGGATCTGTATGTGTGCTGTTAGCTCAGATTGCTCAGAGGGCAATCAGCTGGAGGAGCTTTCACTGCTAACCTGGCTCATAGCTGAACCTGGGGTGCAGGGGTGGGCTACTAAGGTACACAGATTTTGGCTGTACGCGTTAGGAAAATGTATTGTATCTCCTAATTACCATCATTATTATCTACTCTGATTTACCCGCATAGTTCTATAATTGCGTTTTTTTCCTGAATAAACTTAGAAAATGGTAAAAGTCAGTTTTTTATCTTTTGGTACTTAAGCATGTCCTTGCAGAATCATTTGAAGTAATCTAGATATAATAATTAAATATGTATAATTTTTTTTTAAATATCTGGTCCTGCAAACACAGAAACACATGAAAACTATTACATAAATGCATAAAACGTTGTACCCATTTACAGATGTTTTGGGAATTGGGGCTTAATCTTTGAAGTATGGCTTGGAGCAGAGTATACAAACTAGGAAAGAAACCTGTAGCACATATTTTACAAAGGCCATCAAACAAGCTTTGGCTGTGAAAAGCCCATTGACACATTCTGTGCATCAAAGATCAGACTAGCATTTAATACTGAAGTTCTGGTCAGTCCCTGTATTCACTGCGTCTTAAATATACAGTGAATATTTTCTGTCCTGAAGGTCATGGGTCTAGTGATTCATCAAATTGTCTAAGTGATTGCCCCTGTGTGTTGTGTTGCCTTGTAAGGACAGAGACCTGGGAGAACATTGTCTCTTGATTGCTATTGTAGCTTTTAGGCATAAGGTTGTTTTCTAAAAAAAATGCATTTTTTCCATAATGAAGTCTTTGATTTTCATAATATATACAGAGAGACTGATCCAGCTGTTTACCTAAGCATCACAAGATCTATAGGCATAAAAACCATTTATCTGATTTGTAAGATAGATGTGATCTAACACATTCGGGCAACATTCAGTTTGCATCCAAGGGTATTAGTCTAATGGGCCCTCTCGATAGGACAGGAGAATGTCATGTACGCCTCTGAAAGAAGAGAAGGTCACTTTGTATGAAGGATTCAGGACTATCTAACTCTTCCTTCGTATAAAGAGAAATCTCTCAGCTGGCCATTTGCTATGAACATGTAAGAGAGGGAGAGATTAGAGAGAGACTTTCTGATTTTAGATGGGTTATATTAGCCAGTAGCTTAGCCTGCAGCAGACGCACAAGAAAAGTCTGATTTCCGCCCCCCCCTCGTGATGGCTGAGCTTCAAACTTCTTTACCAAAGGCAGAAAAGCATCTAGACGCTTGGGTACACCTTCACGTATTTATCTGAGTCCTTTTGGTTTGCTTATCAAAATGATTTTGCAGTGGCTTAGTTACAGGATATAAATAAGTACTCCTACTATGGGAAAATACTGGATATTAAAAAGCTCTTGAATTTAGCAGAGAAACGCTTAATGGGAACTAATGGCTGAAAGATGGAGCCAGATGAATCTACAGCAGAAGGGCAATGAATGTTTTAAAGAGTAATTTTAAATAATCATTGAAACTAAGGAGGTAAAGAACAGAGTGAAGTTACCATCTCTTGATACCTTTGGATCATGACTGAACGCCTTTCTGAAAGATATTTTTCAGGAAATTATGTGCTGCTGAGCTCAGTATAAAGATAACTGGGCAAAAAGTAATGGTTTGTGTTAGAAGAGAGTTGTCATCAGTTATCAAACCTCCTGACCTTGGCTGTTATGAATTGAAGCAGTTGAGGACTTAGTACACAGTGGTGTGAAAGGCATTTTCTTGTAATGTGTCTAGGACTTCTGTATGTGCTGAAAGTACAAGTATAAATTAGCTCTGAAGAGGGGGTAACTTTTTTCTTTTAAAATGTGAAAAAGGGTTGGATGGAATTTCCATTCAGCTTTTTCTTCTTTTTAGCTCTAATTCCTTATTCCAGATTTTGAGGGTACAGTGTGACAAGTGAAGAGAAACACTTCAACTGTTCCTTAAGAGTTAGACATATCTTTTCTGCCAATAACACAGTAAAACCCCTTGTTTAGTGCTTAAAATTAAATACTGGAACTAGAGCTAATCTGAGTTGTGAATTAAATTTGATGAGCCTGGACTAATCACTTATGCTGATGTCTTCAAATATAAAGTATATCATAATTCTTGACTACTTTGTAATTTGATGACATTGTCTTGAGATCCTCTATTTTTATAAAGATTTAATTTTACAATTTTATTTAGTATTATAAAGGTTTGTTGCTCTGCTTTGAGATCCTCTAACAGAAAATCTCATATAGGCAGAAGGTGTCACAAAGGGAAATCCTGCATGGTAAAAAAAAAAATCTCATTTGCCACAGCATGTAGTATCTGTCCCTGGGGATGTTTCAATGGAAAGATGCAGTGAAACTAGAAGAAAGAGAGTATTAGATGTTTGACTAGTACCTGAATTTTACACTCACACATAAGTGGTGGGGTTTTTTTTCCCCTCCCATCACTATTTGAAGAAGGACTCTTATTTCACCCTTACATGGGAGAGTTGCAAATACTCCTTCCTGGTGCCAAGTACCCCACTGGTGGCACCACCAGGGTGGAGGTGAAACCTTTTGTAGGCTGGTAGAGTGTCCCTTGCCACTTCTGCTCCAAGGATGCCACCTCCAAACGGTTTCACATGTAATTTTTAAGTGGAACATTGAAGTCTCTCTCTCTCTCCCCTGAGAGCCATCACATTGAACTGTATTTTTTTTCACTGAGATACTCCCTTGAGGAGCTTCCCTGTCAAACTATCAAACCTCTGCAGAGATACTGGCTTTGCTTGCTGTAGTAATCCCTTCTGCCAATTCTTGGGACACACGTGGATCTGAACATTGCAGAAAGGACAGTGATGCTTATTAGTGGAAAATGCTTCTGACAGAGCAGCAGGTGTTGCTCAATATAATCTTCCCCATGGAAGTCAAGAGCTTGGTCCCTGCAGAAAATGATGAGATAGCAGTTGCTGGTGGAGTCCACCGCTGTCCTCCTATCCCAGACATCTATGTGAATATAGCTCCCTCTTACAGCCTTGCCAAGCAGATGTTAATTGGGGTGGATATATGAATATATGCTGGAGAGGATTGACTGGGACTGAAGGCAGAGATGGAGAGGACTAGTTTCCATATAGGTTTGTCCAGTTTTCTTCCTTTTTCTCATGCAATGTGTGGTCACTAAATAAGAAGGGATGATGAGCTAGGTCGACCTTTGATCTGATCTGCTGTGTATTAACCTGCTACATCAAGATAATTTCTGTTGATGAATTGTTAGCACAGTAGCAGTGAAATTCATCCTTCAGGAGCAAATAATCGGTTTTCTGTTCCCCTTGGGTGGTGTTGGCTGGCTGTCACACCATACCTCGTTGCTCCTAGTTAGGCCTGTGTTTTAGTGGATTTTGTCTTTTAAGACTTGGCATTGAGATATTGCAGTGATGGAAAGAGTTCTTTAGGCAGGTACAGCAGTTCACCTGGAAAATTATGATACTGAAACAAAGTGAGAAATTTTGTGTCTGGAAGATGAAATTTTGAGAAAATTTGGAACTCTAAAGCCAACACATCTCTTGTGGATGTATATGCACAGGGTCTGGTTTTCTGCTGTCTCTGTACTACGCACGACTCTGCTGTAGGAGTCATGCGATGGAGAGCCACCTTCCCACTGATTATTTATACACACAGCAATGTAACTCAGCCTCCGAGTGAGGTATTTATACCAGTGGGATCCTAGTGCTGTATAAATAATTGCAGTATTGCAAGCATTGCCTGCTGACTGTATGGCATAACCGCACTATTTATATGAATCTGACAATATAACTATAGCCGTGGAAGATGATTTAAATACAGCCGGCAAAGTAAGTATACCCTTAGGAAGGTATAACTAACTACATAGATAATAGTATCAGGTAACTATACCCACAGGAGAGCATAAACATACAAATAATAGCCACAAAGTAAGTATAATATAGAAGTCAGAAGGTCTCAATATTGATATAATAGCAGTAGGGTAACTTTACTCAGAGGAGAGGAATATAACTGTCTGAATAGCAGCTGCAGCCTAACTGCAGCGATGGGAGAGGGTGGTTTGGAGAGTTGCAGCTGTGATGTACAACTCTCCCAGTAACAGGAGGTCATCGGCATGTGGCCAGAGCAGCGCTTGAATTTGAAACTTTAAGGAACTGGTACTTGAAGGATGGGCAATTAACTGCAGAGGGGGTCTGTTCCCAGGAAGCAGAGCGCTGGGGAGGAGGGAGTTGTGTTTTAGCATGGGAGGATGGTGGATGGAGGAGTGCAGTGGATTGGGCAGGCGAGTTGCTGCTTTCCTAGTCACTTCCCCAGGAATTCAATTGAAGAACATAGTTTTAAGGTGAAATACAGACATCCTCAAGGAGGTTTCCCAACATGTGAAATGGTGATGGGCCCATCTGGCTGCAGAGCAGCAGCATCGTGTTGTGTGCTGAGTATGGGGTTAGTAACTTCTGCCAGAAAGGAAGGGATGGGAGAGCAGAGAGACTCAAAAGCAGCACTTTGTGCAGTGACAAACAGCAAACATAAAGGGAAGCTATCAAAAATAATGTCTCAATTTGATTTTTTTCTTCATTTTTTTCCAAGTTGGTCTAATTGACCCTCTAAATATAGATGGCTTTATTTTTTTTATTCCTGTGCCTCCTAAAATGAGAAATAAAAATCATTGCTAATTACCCTTTATTTGTATACAGCTCTACAGCAATAAACCCATCTGAAGAGGCAGCAGAAGCAATCTTCTTTCCCGCTGCCTGCCATGTTAGATTGAGACTGGTGCTGTGTTCTCTGAGCTGTGTTCACATAGAAATTGGATTGAGTAAAATAATATGACTGCTATCTCCTCTAGACCTTCACATGGGCTTTATATCTTTCATAAGATGTGTGTTTGACAGTGGAAGGGGGATGACTTAGTTTTAAAATAGAATCAGTTTAAAGCTTCCACGCAGTGCTGGTCAGTGTATTGTTTAAGACAAGGGTTTTAGAGTGGGTTTTTTTTAAGGTAATCTTTTCATTAATTGTTTGGAAGATGCTGATTTTCAAAGCCCAGAATTGAATACCTGAGGAGCTGTGTTGAGGATGAGCACTGAAACACCACCAAGTCCAGGGCACGGTGTTTCTAAGGTTGTCAAATCACCTGGCTTATTTCTGAGAAGTTGCTCTGATCAGTTCTGATTTTTAGAAACAGGGAGCAAAATAAATTCCTTTATCTCTTTGGAAACGTAGTATAAATACATAATGATTAGATTGGTTTTCCTTTGTCCTTGGTGCAATGACAGCTCTCTGAATGCTAAGACAGCTCTGTAGGAATTGCTGCCTGGAACAAGACCGGTGGTTGTGCAGGGGAGCATTGTATCTTATGAATGTCTCATTGGAAATCTTAAGAATAATCTCCATTATAGAGGTGAGCTGAAGTGTCTGGCCACTTTACCTTAATGTGCCAAGAATATCCTTTACTCTGCAAGCAAGATGATTGGGAAAACCTTGAGGCTCAGTATTAAATTCCTACAGGGTGCAGGGATACAGGCATAAAGCGCAAAGAGATAAAAGGTAGATTTTCTGCTTGAAGCTTCCCACTTATGGGAAGGAAGGACGTGCACTATTCCCTGAAGAAAGCTGCTTTGGGAGGGTGTCTCATTAGCAATGCATATTCCCCTTTTTAAAGTTCAACCTGGGAGCCTTTCCTGATTCGAAGTGACTGGAAAGCGATGGGGCAGCATGCTGGTGGGTTGCGCATAGCTAGCAAGAAGCCCTACAGGTAGGAGGAAAGGCCACCAAGAAGCGGGGGGGAAGGGAGGTGATGCTGAGCACGGAGAGATGTCAGCTACATTATTCACCACTTTCCTTTAGGCCAGCTGCAAGACTTGTGTTCTGCTCTGCTGCATTGAAAAATCACTGTGGCAAGTGCTCTGTGCAATCTCCCAGCTGATTTAACAATGCCAATGGATAGGTTTACCAGATGGTATCAGACACGAGTAGCAATGTTTGACAGGCCCCCATAATCAGAGTTTATATTGGTTGAAACAAAGGTTTCTGGAATGACACAAAGTGCTTATATATTGGTTGCATGATCTGGTTGGGTCTAGTCCTAATCAGAGTCCTAAACAGGTCAGTAGCTTGCAAAAATGAGGCAGACTGGAGGACACATCTGTTGCAAGAGCTAACAGAGGACTTTTAGGGGTCCTCTTCCTCAATTGGTGATGCAGGCATCTTAATCTTGTTCTCAGTTTTGGCCCTTCTTTCAGAAGGTACCTATCTAGCTCTTGCATTGTTAAAAAGAATAATTATTGATGATGGGCAGAGACTTTTTGAGAAAAGACTAATTGTTCCAAATCTCCGCGAGAACAGCAAACAAACCAACCAAAGCAAAACCAAACTACTCCTGATAAATAGAGCCATAATTGCCAATCCGTTGGAGGGTCTCCCAGTGTTCACACTACCCAGTTTCTATTGTTCATTTAAGCAGCTTGGGTGCCTTGTCCCTCTGGAATTGCTCTCAGGTTAATGGAGGGGAGTATGGTCCTTTGCAGAGTGATTTAAAGCATGTCAGCAAATGCCTAATTATGGTGTTTTGAGCCCTCTGCCACTTCTGTTGCTTCTCCCTTGGTGATTGGTGAAAGCATGGGAGGATTGGCCCATAATGAACATAGAAGAACTAAAGCTGAAGAAAGTGTGAGCACAGAAGGGGAACAAGTGATGGACAGATGCTTCTTTTAGCAAGTTAGTTTATATAATTAAACCTTGGTGGGCCCAGGAACCTCTTTTTTGTTACAGATCAAATGCATCCTATTTGCTCATGAACCCTGAGGTGTCACTGGGTCACTGATGATGCACAACTGGTGGCATTGGCAAGGCTATTCATCATGGCTTGTGTGGGGGATGAGTATCTTCACCTGTGTAGCTCACAGGTTCCTGTCAAATGGTGGTGTCTTGGCAGCTTATCTGACAATCTCAACTCAGTTATAAGTAGATTGAGACAGTCACTAGTGCTCTTATCGACAGTCCTAGCAGGCTGAGCATGAGGGACTCTACATGGAGCATAAACTCCCTTCTTGCACCTAGATAAGGCTTTTCCAAGGCAGGTAGAGGTACAAGGCAAGCTGGTGCCATACTGCTGGGGAAGTTATGCTGGTACTGCTGTGATCAGTAGATGGATTTGTCAGCTTTTCCTTAGGCACAGGTAGAAAATTAATAAAACAGTTGCTTGTCTTTCACAGGTTCTGGCACTAATGAGGTGAGTGCTCTTCTGTGTTTTTGCAGAATGAAAATAGTGAAGCGCATTGATGCGCTCTGGTGGTACTTCCTATCTGAAGATGTTGATGTGCTCAACTGCCCAGCAGTCTGCTGCTGCTAGCGAAGTCCATTAACCTCGTTCACTGTGATGGGGCTGTGCATGTGCTTCATATTCCTCTTCAGTGGCTGATACAGTCCTGGAAAAGGAAGCAACATAATTTCTTTTTACTGCTTTGAAAAGTTACTGTTCTGAGAAACTGAGATTTTTGGGGGTGTTTCAGCCTTGGCCACGTAGCAGTGAAGTGCTTTACTTTTGCTGTGATCTTGCTAAGTTCTGTTTTCCCTTTGAATCCTGAGGTAACACAGGGGAAAGTTAAAACTTGGCTTGAATTGCTCGCTGGCGCAAACAGTGTACTGAGATCTAGGTAGCTGTGAACAGTCTGTCTGGAGTACTTGGTAGCAAATATGTGGTTAAGGTTAGGGTAGAGATGATGTAAGGAAGTTCTGAGAATGCACTTTTTTTTTAAAATAGCTAATTTCTATGCCTATTAAAGTGAGTGGAAGTTCTTAGCGTAACCTGTGGCTCCAAGCCTTTTGCCATTCTAATATTATTTGTTTAGCTCCCCGTACCAGCTGCCACTGCAGACTTACTGGGTTTGGTTTATTGTATTTTGTTTGGATCCAACTGACAAGATCTGTTGCAATTTGTTGTCTTTATTGCACTTATTCTTAGTGATTAAGGAGTTCAATATGCTTCCATTTAGCTAATGACCAGAAATTGTGCATTATAAGGTTTCAGTCCCAAAATTCCATCATACGATACTTTTTTCCGCAGCAGTCAGCTGCTTTGTGTCAGTCTAACTTTCAAAGAAATGTAATAACAATTTATTGGTAAAACAGTTGTACTTCATTAAACGCAGTCATCTTTTCCTTTAGAATTGCAGCATTGCAAATTTTACTTGACTCTGACTCCTGTTTCATAATCACTCTTGCTTAAGGCCATTTCCGAATATTGTACCTCAACCCATACATGCTTAATGATGGTAATGGGCCAAATTCTGCAAAACAGAAAGAGGTGGTTCACAGTAAGCTTGTAGAATTCCTTTCCAAAGGATGTTGTAAATGCAGCAGGTTTGTATAGACCTCCACAGACCTCCTCTCCATACACCTAGGAGAAGTGCCTGGTAGAGAGATGTGCTGATTAAGATCAGGCTCAGAAGAACCCGGACAAGAAGATATTTGAAGCCTGGGGGACTGCTTGGGGGTGTCACATATGCCTGCCCTGTTCTTGGTCTTCACTGGATGTCCTCTAATGTCCACTGCTGAAGACAGCATGTCAAGCTAGATGGAGCCTTAGTCTGGGTCAGTGTGGCTGACGCTACATCACCTTTCTTGGCTACTGTGAAGCATGAGACTTTTTTTTTCCTAATTGGTGACTGAGTTTAGGATTTCTTGACTAATTTTTTTTTTTTTAAATTTTTATTTTTTTACTTTTGCCACTGAACAGCAATGACCCTCTCCTCAGCCAGCCTCCTGGCAGTGCTCACAGCCACGCTTCCGTCTCACTGGTGGTGGGAGGCAATGGTAAAGTTCAGTTAATCTCAAAGTGTTGGAGATTTGCCAAATTGCTCAGTAGAGGATTAAGGTTAGTTTAAAGCCGTTGTTTGGATGTCAAGTCCTTCTTAGTTGGTGGTTGCTCTTAGGAGGAACCTGGGAAAAAGGGAGAATTTGTGTCAGTCAATAGCAGTTTTCATCAGCACCTTAGAGAGGAAAAACCTACACTAAGCCTGTCTGAAAAAAAGCAGATGTATTTTTCCCCATATGAATTCTGTTATCCAGTATGGTCTTTCCTTTCTGGTAGGAAGTTTTCTTTTTGTTATGTTTTCCAGCTGGCCCAAATACAGCACTGCTTAGCATAGCAGCCTCCTTTTAACTGAGTTCTTTCTAGCATTAATACCCCTGTATTCTTTTCGTTGGAAATGCTGCTGTTGCTATACAAAATTGCTCTAAAAATTATCCTGTGACCCAGAGGTTGTCCTTTGTGAAGGCAAACTGAAATGCTAAGGATATATCTACACAAGGATGGGAAATCTGCATCATGAATTGGCAATGTTCTAACACATGAATATAATTGAATATCATAATCACTGTTTCAAGGGATTTGTTGCTGAACTGATGCCTTTTCAGTCTAGGTCACTAGTTTATTTGCAAGAAAAGGTCCTCGCCATAACATGGCTGATGGGTGGTTTGTGTGAAATGACATGGTGGTCTCTATTTGTTCCCTTATGGACAAATCCATATGTGATAACTGGACACACTAATAGGAGAGGCAAAGGACTGAGCAAGAGCAGGATTTTGGTGCTGGAGACCAGTGTTGGCTATGGCAGGTGAGGCACCAAGGGTTTGTCTTGCTGCTGCCTCTGCCACACGTACCTTAGGGTAAAGTTTATCTCTCCACATTGCCAGCCCGGTAGAGTTCTTGCATGCTGAAGCTTAGTTCGGTATTAAGAGGAAGAAAAAAGAGCAGTCAAGGGGGAGGGTGGTTCTTGTGTAACTTAGCATGCTATGGATGAAGGGAAAATACCACCCTTCTGCACTTTGGCTTTGAGAAGAGTGGGGGGAGCTTAGCACTACTTAGGAAGAGCAAAACTTAGTGAAGGAAAAAGGTGGGATTTAACTCACTGGCTGGTCTCCTTTTTCAGTACTTCTGTGGCCTTTCAAACCCTTTGTCTTGAAGCTCTCTGCCAGGTGAGAGACAGAAGGTTATCTTGAAAGCCAGGAGAGATGTCTTGCCTGGGCCCCTAGTGAGAAGGAGCTCACTAGTAATGAAGATGGCTATTACTGCTTGTCACCTCAGTGGATCTCCATGAAGTCAAAGCCCTTGTCCTTCCCTCACTGGTGCTCAGTGATTTGTGTGCTGAGCTGTGTCCCTGCCTGAAGCCAAGGTGGGTTTTGCTGCATGCAATTTATATAGTATTTCTGAACTGCTGGGAGACTGTTCTCCAACCCAGTTTTCCTTCTAATGTTCCTTTCTGCGTGAAGATAAAAAGTATTTTCAAGGATTCCCTTGAGGACCAATTTAGAGTTCAGTTTTGATTGAATTAGTTTGGATGTATGTAAATAGAATCACGCATTTAACAGAAACCCAGATGAAAGACACTTTCAGGAGGGCTCGGGGCAGATGTCGTCAGTTAGCCTGCAGCAAGCACCTCAGAGCAAATCCTGCACTTCTCCCTTTTATCGTGGTTTATTGCTTTCTCCTTCACAACTCAGAAACTGGTGAATACTATTGTTTCGGGCACTTGTGCCTTAGATCTACCTTGGGTCTGTGGCTGGCCCCTTTTATGTAGTCATGGGCCACAGAAAAAATGCTTTTGTGCTGTTCCCTAAGCCCTGGTGTTTGTGAAAAATTGGAGTCATAAATATGGATGGCACAATTTGTTGGCATGAGCAAGGAAGGAGGCGAAGATTAAGGAAAACTGTTTTAATTAGCTGTCTCTGTGTTGGGGGATGTGCACCCCATGCGTTGGCAGCCTGGAAAGGGGGATGTGGGATGCCTCATTACCTTCCTGCTGTGAGCATGTGGCTGATGATTTTTTACTGCCTGCAAAGCTGGTGGCCCAGGCAGGGCACGGGCAGGGCACAGGCAGCAGATGCAGCGAATGGAGCAGGGGCTGCGAGTATGGCTGAGGTTGTAAAGGGCTGTGTGGTCCTGCATCTCCATCGCACAAATCGGGAGCGCAGGGACTGGCAGCCAATTTACACTTCGGTTCGGTAAGCCTGGAGCACCAGGCTCTACTCTAGACACATCTCCTTTGAATTGCTGAGGAAGGTGACTTCCAAGGGCTCACCTCTATTACTCACACCAAAAGCCTTAATTGCAATCTTCTTGACTGGTAGTTCTTCTTCATCTGGGTACCTCATGAGGTCATAACATGACTGTATCACTGCTTTTGCACCCAAGAACACCCATTGATCTTCCTGTGGGAAGCCATGACCTCTGCAAGAAGTACCTGCTGGGCTGGAGCTGGGAGAGGTTTGGGACCACTCCAGCAAACAGGCAGCGCTTGCCGCTGATGCGGGAGGGTCAGGTCCACCTGCCGAACTGAGAACTCAGGGAAGGTCATGAGTTACGGTGGGGGGACAACACTCATGCTTTCCTAGGTGACTTGGAAGTGACCAGCTTGCTTCCTTTCCACCACAGGTCTGGAAGGGTCCTTAATTTGTGTTTTCCTTGGGTTTGCAATGCTCCATGCTAGAAGCTCGAAAAGATTGGGCTTTCTATAGCAAAAAGAGAACTGTGTACTTAAATATAGATGCATATAATCAGCTGTGGGACCAATTCTTTCATTTCAACCATCTCATAAAAGCACAAACATCCCCAGTAACAGCAAGGCTTTTTGAGCCTTGTATGCAGAATAATCTCGTCAGTGCTGCTACTCCCTTGTAGCCGTGCTATTTAGCCAGAGCCTAAACCAGTTCAGATGTGACTATACTGCTTCTCCGGTATGTCTGTATGGCACATGGTGCTATGCAACCAGATACCCTGCATCACTTTTAAAAGCAAAGTAAATAAGATGGTGTCCATCTCCTGCCTCCCACACCTAAACCTGCCTGCCTGCCTCCCTGAGTTCGGGCTCTTGGGAGTTATTTAGCTAAAGGCTAAATCACATTATGTTGTACATATTAACTGGAAACTAAGCAAGTCTCAACAGACACCTGAGCAGATGCCAAATGTCAAGTTTGATGGAAAATGCTTAATTACTTCTCCCAAACCTACTTTTTTTTTTTCCCTCCCTGTGTTTTTTGGAAATTCCTCTCTTGCAGTGTGAAATGTCCTCTCTGTTTCAACTCTCAGTTCAGCTCTCCAGGCTTCTTGTTTCCTGTGAGAAGCTGGGAAACTTGGATGAGGGAGCCTGAAGAATGGGATCATTTCAGCATAGTCTTTGCAGCTTATTTGTATTCTCAGTTTCATGGTCAGTTTTCTTCTGTAGCAACATTTTGGTGTTCTGAGGTTTTCTTTCTGCTTTTCTGTCCCTCAACTCTTCTTTCCAGTGGATTTTTGCACTGTATCTCTTTGGCTGTATTTTTACCACTCTCTGTATTCCATGAGAGTGAACTCCATGAGGGTGAACTGCAGAGTGCACAGTAGTGATGTGATAAAACCTGGGAGTAGACCTGCTTGGGAGTGTGTCTCTGTTCCTAGGTGAAATTACTGGTCAAAGTGAGATAGTTGGAGTCCGAAATGCTCAAAAACTTGTCGTAGGAACTGTGTATTATCTGCGTGAAATCCAGGTTCAATTCACTGTCCTAAAGCTGGTCAGGGCACAGGCTTAAAACTTGCTTTCCACAGCCAAGGTGAGTGCACTGTCCACGAGGCTGTTCTGAGAGGACCTCTATTTTCTCCCTGCTATTTTTTGCTGTTGGTCTAATGATGAATTCAGATAGGTTTTGTCCCTATGTGGGACAAATGTATGTTTATGAAATCACAGTTACTCTTGCAGGATAGAAAATCCCCCCCTACAAAGGCACAGCAGTTGGGTGTATAGCCATTCAAAAGGACAGCAGTGAGGATTTGAATACATAGCCTTGATTTGAATACCTGGTCTTTAGGCTGGTGCTGTTTCCAGGAGCTGTATTTTAGCTATTGGAGAGCTTTACACGTGAAGAGGTTGAGCATCACCAGCAGCAGCTTTGCATATCCCAGATGGTGGAAAGCAGGGGAAGGAGAGCTACAGCAACCAAGAGGGTTTTTGGGAACACAAACAGTCCTGGTGATGCTGAAAATAGCTCATGCAGTCCTGTTCCCTATGAGCGGGGCAACTGCTGTGCTTGCAACGCAGGTTCAATGCTGTGCAACCACAGCTTCGGGCTTGCACCAGCGGTAGCAGAGACTTTCCCGCAACACAGGCAATTTGGCTGCGATTTCTCCTTCATGCAGACAGGACTCATCGTTATGAGTTCAGAGGTCTCTTGGAGGGGAAATGGGGTTTTCTCTCTTTCTAAGCAGCTGCCCTGTTTCCAGGTCTTTTTCACCCTTTCCTGTTTCTTGTCCCATCCGAGCACCGAGCAGTGCAGAGCACAGACAAGGATGTATAGTGTGTACAAAGAGCCTGTTGATGGTATAGAAGTGAGGTGAGTTGCATCTTTTTCTTATTTTAAATCCTTTCTGTGATAAATGAGTTTCCTGTGCTTGGACTTCACTACTTTCCAGATCTGCCTGTGTGTCTTCCCCCAATATTTTCACTTGTTGAGTCTCCCCTGTCCCACTAGGCCAGCCCAGCAGCAGTAGAGCTTTTCCTCGCACAGGATCTCCCAGCACACAGGGAGCTGTGATTTGGGAGGACAGGAGGGGATAGTGGTGTGTGCACTTATGGTTGTAGTGTTTCTGCAGAGGTGGGGAAACTAGACAACATGGTGGACATCTACAGGACCTAAGAGACACTATTCCACTGCATGACAGGGCACAAGGCACAAGCAGCCTGTAACATGACATTATCGTAAAAAAGTGAACCATAAAAAGAAGAGAATGAAATGAACTTGCATCTGCTTTCTCTTAATGTTGCCCCTGCTCAGGATCCCCAAGGTGCTCACCTACACCTGAGCAGCCATTTTCAAGCAGTCCTTGCCCACACGGGTGTTTGGACTCGCACCAGGGCCCAGATGTCCTCTCCCACTGGGCTCTGGTGTTTAGAGCATCTTCAGTCCCATCCAGAAACAAACCAGAGCAATTCACTTTGATGTGTGAAGTCTGAATTAATGAAATGGCTGAATTAATGTTTTGTGCCTCTTGGGGAAGAGAGCAAGGGGAACGCGTTGGCCTATATCTCATCAGAGGAAAAAAACTTGTTTAGTTGCACACACAGAGCCAAGATTTCTTAGTCTGTATGGTCTCTGTGTTGCTCAAGCGCAGAATCTCCAAACCTGCTCCATTTACTGTGGGGCAGCTTTTGCTGACTTGTAAGCTGCTGGCCAGAACAAGGGCAAAATTAAACTTTCTTTTATTTCTTTCCTTGAATGTCAAAATGGAGTTTTGAAAAAGAAGCATCTCCTCTGGCCATTTGTGGCTGTGTGCAGCGGGACCCTGTTGAAGAGCAGAAACCCCCTCTATGCTTCTGAGGAGGATTGTGAAGTTCAGTTCCTTAATAGTTGTGAAGCACTTGGATGCTGCAGTGATTAATGCTATAGAGAGGGCATGGCCATGGGGAACAGGGGACCTGGATTTAGAGCAAGCTTTGATTGGGGTGCGGTGAGTTGGGTGCTGAGAGGCCCCTGGCTCTGTGGTTTCATCAGCATGCGGAAGGGCTGCCTGTTTGGTTATCACCATTAAACCACTGAAGAGAAAGAAAAAGAGAACCCTCAGTTAAAAATAGTACATATTGTATAATTAAAAACACACACCTTCGTATTTATGCACTCAGAAGCTGAATTAAGGTAATAAAAACACTCTTAAATGTGTGCTTCATAAGGCTTTCATCATGCAGTTTATAATTTTAATATTCTTGTACTCGGTTCTGTTTTTCTATGTGGTTTTTATGTGCAATCTGTCTGGAGCGGTCAGGGACGGGGTACAGGCAGTGACAGTATTTGCACATGGTTTTCTGAGCATAGAGAAGCGGTAGCTGGGGCCAGCCTGTCTGCCAGCAGATCAGGTTCCCCGTGTCCTGGCACGGTGGTGCCTTGCTAAATTGTGATCTGAGCCCACTCCACACAAGGCATGTTTTTCCAGCAAGTTGAGCATATTGGTTGTTCAGCTGAATCTCAGCTGGACTCTCTTCACTTCATTAGAGAGGGCAGAGCACTTTACTGTCCTAATTAATCATTAATCAGGAGTGCGAGGTCTTAATGTGCAATGCTTGGTGTGTCGCAGGAACTGCTCAGTGTCTTGCAGGATTAGCTCCCAACTTGTTTGCTCAACTAGCACTGAGAAAACTGCAAATGCGGAGGGAGTAGGAAGGTTTTAGGTTTGTTTTTGTGTTGGTTTTGTGGGATTTTGTTTTGGTGTGTGTTTTGGGTTTTTTTTTTTGTTTTGGGTGTGTGTTTTTTTGTTTTGGTGGTTTTTTTTGTTTTGGGGTTTCTTTTTGTTTTGAGTTTTTTTTGAGAAACCGGGTCATCTTATGCCTTCCCCATACAAAATAGCTTTAAGAGAGAGAACATTTTTCTGCAATAACATTGACTGTTTTTCTGTGGTGCTTTCTCACAGAAGATGTGTTACTGTGGTTCCTGCTCATTGTTTTGGCAGGGTATTTTTTAAATTACTCTTCTCTGCGCACGATGCTCTTGGGAATTGATCCTGAATCAAAGGTGAAGGAACAGGACAGAACTGAGAGGGACAAAGCAGTAAGTTGTTTTGCCCATCTGCAAAATTTCCTTGATTCTGCCTGGTCCCTTGTATTAGCTTTATTTATTTGGGTAGAAACCTATTGAGATTACAATTTTGTCTTCTAGGATGACTTGTCCCAGTCTCTTGGTTTTGAAAAACAATACTGTGGTCTCCAAACCATCTCAGGGATGACATTTTCGGCTGTTCTCTTTTGCTATTTGCAATCTGTTATGCTGCTATAGGAAGCTGAAATGGTTGGTTTGTTTTCTTTTTTTCTACAAGCTCCCATAAGTCTTTCCTCCGCTGCTCAGGGTGTGACTTAGGACTCATCAGAGGGTTGGCGAAAATCACCCTGAAAGGGATGGGAAGTACCAATTTGCTGGTCAAGCAGGCAGTAAGTCATTTATTTATAAAGGCAGTGAGGAACACTCCTGGAAATCACAGCTCTGTTCCTCTTAACAGTTGTCCCCACTGCGCGTGGCATAGCAATGGTGTTGATGGTATTGCTCTCCTCTGGCATGGGATGGCTGATCGTGTGCCTGCAAAGACCTGGGCTAGCAAAAGGAGGAACGGAGGGTACATTGCCACCCTGTGTGCAGACCCTTTCCCTCTAGATCCACCATGAAAACAGACTTGGCAAAGCTTTTTGACATCAGTACTGGCCTTCGTGCTTTCCCCTTGCAGAAAAATAAGCTTTCCCTGTGGCTCAACTCAGTGGCAGTCCTAAAAAGTGAAGTATTTTTCACTTTTCAATAGTCCACAGCACTAGCAAACCTGCGCATGGGTGATGTCTTCTGATATTTTCCCATGTGCAGCCCTGGCCAGGCCTTGGACCTGCAAGGTAGGACGCTGCCATACCAGGAGTTTCAAGGGAGGTGTTTGCCCTAGCAACGAATTTTATTTGAGTTCTGCAGTGAGAAAGCCCTTAAAAGAGTGGGAGGCTGGGTCTGACCGTGCTGATGTCAGTCTGGATTTAGCTGTGTTGAAGGGAATGAGGTTAGTCTAGATTGACACTGGCATAAAAGGAGGGCAGAACTAGGCTTACGGTATCTAAAAAATATCTTGGGTCCCGATTCATCAAAGTACTTCAACGTGGCTGAATTCTTCCTAAAGCCCATATGTTAGCATTTTGCTGACAGGGGACATTTATTTTTATTCAGAAATATCAGAAAGAACTAAAAGGAACACTTTTGAAATGGCTTCCTTCTGACTAGAAGTATAATTGGCTCTAAATTTGGGGGCAAACATGAGAAAACATGTTTCAGGTGAAGAATTTTTTGTATGTTAAATAGTGTATTTAACTGCAGAAAGCAGCTTCTAATGAAAATATTGTCAGTTGCAGTGACAACATTGCTAGTACAGTGGTGTAATTACTATTTTTGATAATGAAAGAACATACTATTATTTTGAGCCAAGCAAGCTATGGAGTGGTCATCATGTAGGGATTTTTTTTTTTTTCTGGCAATAACCTATTTCTATAGGATGTTATAATCATGACATAATCACAATCTCGAGATAATACAAGCACTTGTCTGCCCTTTGTGCATCAAAATACCCCAGAGGTGTAATTATCTCATGGCTACTACATTTTCTGATAAGTCTTATTGCTTAAATATTGCAAGCCCTGAACACTGATATGTACAGAAAACATTAAATATTCATTTGCTGATACATGTATTTATAAAAATCCCATTTCTCTATTGAGTGAGTGGTAGTTTTCGGGTCACCCAATTCAATAGCTGTGAAGATATTTGAGGACTTAGGGATTCTTGCTCATTTGAATTTCTGTAGCTTTCTTTTTCTTGGTCAAAATAAATGCAGTAACTACTTTGCTAGGAAACAGGAATACATTTCTTCCACGGTTTGTTCTGCTAATAGTCCCTGCGCACTGCATGTGCAACTGTCCTAGCCTAATTCATATGCATCCATATAAATACATAGCGCTTGGTACAAAGCTGCAGTTCCTCCAGTCTTTTGCAGGGCGTAGACTGACCTTCCACCCCCTCGTGCCTCGCAGTTCACAGCGGGGAGGCAGACAGCCTTGGTGGGGCTGCAGGAGGGGAATGAGCTTTCCACTTCATCTCTTCTGTCTCCTTGAGCTTGCTGGACAAAACTTCGTTTTTTGAATCGTTACAAAGTGCTTCTCTTTTCCACAGGATGAACAAATCCACCACTCCCCCCGCTAAAGGTGTCCTTTATTTGTGTTGAAGCAGTGTGTACCTCCCCAGTCGTTTTTGGCCAAAGCAACCCCTAGCATTGGACCTGGTTTTGGCCAGCTGGTGTCTGGGTGGCCTCAGATTCAGAGAGAAAAATGAGCAATGCTAGTAGCAAATGTTAGAAGATGCCTCAGCTTTAAAAAAGTAAACCAGTTTGTTCCTGGTCTATATCAGCACAGAATTGTCCGATTCATATTTCAGAGAGTGGATATTAGTTATGGCTATGTATAGACCCTGTTTGTGTGAACTTGTGGTGTCCATATTGTATACGTACGAATGCTATGCATACCCCAGGGTCTCTTTGGAGTCTGTATCTGTGTTGCTCTGGCTGTGGGAAGTGCCAGGTTTGCTCCTTTCAAGCTGCTCAGGATGAGGAAGGAGCTGGGGATCTCTCTGAGTTTTGCTTTCGAGTTTCACCAGCAAGAGCAGTGCATTAGTGTCACCTCTGATATCAGTAAATGACCTGGGAAAATCAGACTGAGAGAGCCAGGAGCTCTTGCCAGCGATTACACGGCAGCACAGAAATGGCCAGCGAAGCTGCAAGAGGTACGTGTGCCCTGGGTGTTCCCCTGCTGGCGTGCCCCACTGAAGCGATGGATAAACCCAGAGGCTGCACGTTGCTCAATGACAAATTAAATCTTCCCCTAGTAATTGCCTGAAACATAACTTCTGGTGTTTTGGACAAGCTGAGCAGTTGCGCTGCTGCTTGTGCTTCTTCAAATGGCCCAGGCAGTGAGGGGTGGCTTTTCTTGAGTGTACCAAATACTAGTGAGGCAAAGGAGCCAGAGCCAACGTGCTTTTCAAAATTAAATTTGGAATAATGGGTCAAAACGCCTTTTGTGGTGTGTTTTTGCCTGTTCAGCCTTGAGCAAACCTTTCTATTATCACCCTCACTCAGGTACATAGCTATTTACCTGTTGTTTGGGGGAGAGTATCACTTTAAAATCAGCCCTTTTCTGCTTCATATACTTGAAAGGAAATTAAATAACTCCTTTATTCCTTTTAGTTTGTGTTGTACTCTTCACCCCTAAGAAAATGTGAAGCCAAGTGGAATCAGGGAGGAGGGAAGGGCTATATAGCAAGCAGTTTGTCCATGAAATGTATTTGGTTTTAATTGCCTCCTTAAGTAAATTTCTGATGGATTATATGACCTTACCCAATGTGATCTGACATAATAGGATGCTGTCAGAAGGTCTGGAATAGCAGAGTGATATTCACTGGACTGGGGTTTTCTTGCTTGTGTTTATAGCAGCGTTGATCACTCGCAGTGGTTATATGCATTAAGAATGCCTTGGCATGAGAAAAGGCAAGGCCACTAATGCTTTTTGTCATGATTACTTGATGGGCTTGTTGTTCCACCAGGAATTAATGCCTTGCTGGTAGCACAGGAAGGTGGCATGGGGCTGTGGTGCCGTGGTGCAACGGGGCGGGTGTCGTGCTCCCAGGTTTCTGATGGTGCCTTCCAGGGCCCTGTCCATCAGCTGTTAACAGGGATCGCAGCTGGTAACAGCACAGCCGTTCTCTGCAACCCGCAGGTTAACTTCCAGCTGAGGATAACGGAGATATTTTTAATTCTTTGACTGGTGTTTAATAAACATGGCTTGAATAGGCCCTTCCACACCATGTGTTTGAGAGGGTGTAGCAAATGGAGACGTTGTGTCCAAGGCAAAGCAAGCTTGCTCGGCAGCTGGGGCTGGTTTTGCTACTCCGGCCACGAGGTAACAGGAGCCCTCTCATATTTCCTGGCTTGTGTTTGGTGGCTTGTGTAATGGAGAGATACAAGAATATCCTCCTCTTTCTGTGACAGATGAGTTTTATGGGTCTCAAACTGTTTAAATAAGACTTTTGGCTGCCCAGGAGCTCAAAATATCTCCTCCAAAAAAGGAGGAGAAAAAACACACCCTCAGTCAAATCATTATGCTGCATTTGTTTTCCAAACCCTATAAAAAAGAAAAGAACAATTTTGAACACAATTCTTTTTACCTTTTCCATTTCTCCCTTAGAATCTCCCAGTTGTTAAATTAATTTTTGGATTCAGCCTACAATTATGACTATTTCTTTGTCCCTCTTCACTTACCCCTATCTCCTCCCCATCCTTTTCCAGAATAATTTCCAGTGGATGAAGTTTTTGGAAATAGTATTTCCATGTATAGGTCTGACTCACTCAGCACATCTTTCCTTAAACAAGATGATACTGGTGTTTTTTACGTCATGAGTGGTTCTATTTAATTACCAAGAGCTGGACTGTTGACTTGGATGAAGCCCCACTATGTGTAAATACTCTTAAAAGCATTGATTAGGACAGCAGGTTTTGACAGCTGAGTCAGCCAGAAACCTTGAAATATGTCATTTGGGGCTGTTTGGTGATAATGAGTTTCAACTGCCACAGGCTTTATTCTTCCCCACCCCCCCTTTTTTTTCCCCCCCCAAAAAAAAAAAAAAAGTTTAGAGCTTTCTCCTTCATCAGGACAAGGGCATTCTTCAGTTTCTCTTGAAATGGATGTGGCACTGTCTGTTTTCCTGCAGCGGTCACTGCTGTGGATACTTGGGAAGGAAATAAGTGAGATTTAGGACGTGTTTGAAGATAAGGTTATTTGCGTTAAAGCTCACTGAGAAGTTGATTTATGATTTGATAATTGATGATTGATGAAATTGATGATAATTTTTGAGGTTTGTGGGACAAAAATGAATTCTGAATCAGAACATATCTAAATCAAAAATTTTCCAAAGAAATGAAATTTCACAGTATTCCTCATGAAAACACATAAATGTGTTTCCAGGAGAGTAGATTGCTGTCTGGCATTTCCATGGGAATTTGGCTGAACTTGGTGTTATTCTTGTCAGCTTCATTCAAGCTCCTCAGTGGGAGGCAGTAGGAGACTGAGAAAATTCACATCAAGTCCAATTTGCAGCTTCATAGATCCCTGTGCTTCTAGGCCAGGAATGAACTTGCAAGCGCCAGACAGGGCTGAGCAGGCTGTTTAGCCCCACAATTAGTTTAGTTGCTGTGGCATGTGCTTGTAGCGTATGAAGTGAAAATACAACTGCACACTCTTCTTGTTCAGCCTCTGGCATCCATCTGATCCTGACTCCCTGCACAGCCTGATCCAGGAGACAGCTGACTCCATCCCTCCTCTTTTCTCTTTTCCCTGTTGAGAACGCCCTGACAGACCCCCCAACCAGTTTGTTTCCGAGCATTGTCTATGTTGTGGCTGCTGTGGACTTGGAAACCTTGGAGAAACACAGCAGAGCCAGGCAGTGGCAAGGCTCCCATGGATGCCCATGAAAATGGAGCTGCTTCTATCAAAAGTTTTCTTAGAAGCTGCCAGTCCTTTGGAGAAGCATATATTTCATCAGAAACCTCCTTTACTTCAGTTCTTTCTCTCTCTACTTGTCCATCTCGTCATTCCCACTCTTCTCATTGCCTCTTCCTTTACTTCCATCCTGAAGTTCTGGTACCAAGTGCTGGTATATTGGGCTGCCAGCCCACCGCAAACAGCCAGAATTGGCATGTTTGGGGAAAATGCAAGCCCATGAAACAGCATGGAAATCTGAATGCTTCTCTGGGGGCACAGAGATAGTTGCGGAGCTGAAACCTAGTCCTGATAAAATCTAGGGAGCTTTTACTATAATGAAGTTCTTCAGCAAGAACTGTTGTTTGTTTGGCGCTGCTGTGCGGTGATTATTTTTTCAATAACAGTTTCAACTTCACCTGGGAATATCTGTAGTGATTACAGGACTGAACCTAAACGTTTGGGGAGAATATGCTAAACTTCACTGCCGTTGGTGACAGGCTACAGTAATACCTACCTCCGCAAGCCTAGGGGTTTAGCCATCTGCTTTATTTGAGCTTCCTGCAAATTACACCCTCAAGGAGCTTAAGGGAGTGGAATAATCTGTACTGACAGTGCATGGTGCGGAAATGTCCTTCCTTAACCATCCTTCTGATGCGTGGCTTCGACATGGAAGCAAAGGCAGATTGATGGCAGAGAGCAAGTGGAAATCACACTGAGGTTTGGGTTTGACCTGGGGTAGATGCTGGAGAAAGAAGTAGATGGAAGAGGGAAATTTGGTCCAGAAATGTCATTCCTTCTGTTTCTTAATTTTATGAGATGCTGGTGAGGTAACTCTGCTTCTTGTAGCAGAAGCACTGCTGTGTTTTCCTTTGCTTTGCAGTGCCATCTTCTCAGAGTATTTTGTTTCAACTCCCTTATACCTGACCAGGAAAGCAGAGCTTCTGAACAGCTGTAATAAGTCCATGACTTCATTTCCAAGTGGTGTCTCTTGAGAACATTAAGAAGGGGGTGGGGTTTAGGAGCAGTGAGCTGGCCGCTTCTCACTGGGGATGGCAGCTTCAGGGGTCAGGAGACACTAATTAATAGGGAGTGATGAGCTGCTGGGAAGCTCTGGCACACAAGCTGAGATCCTGGGTGGAAGCTAAGGGGAGAGGGGGAAGGCAGTAAGAAACTTGGGAACAGCCTTCCTCTTGTAGCCCTCATCAGAGCTGAGCCCTGGCTGCAGGAATCCTTAATTTGAAAGAGCAAATGAAGTTGTTTTTCCTCCTAAATAAGCTTAGATCTCTGTATTGCAGCCCTGATCACTCTGCTTGTCTGAGTGCTTTGAGGTCTTGAATGTATTTGCGCTCTCAGGAGTATCTTGATGGAGGGGATGTGCTCTTATCCTTGTTTTTAGGTGGGTGGTTGAGGCAGAAGTCCTGCTGATTGCAAGGGGTTGGCTTGGCACCACGTGGCGTGGCCCATCACCTCGCACAGGTCCAGAAGCAATGCCATTCACCTCTCCTATTGGTAAGCCATGGACTTCCCTGCCAGGAAAAGGAAGGGTGTTTTGGGGCCGGTTGGCAGCTCTGAGGTCTCTCCATGATTTGGCCAGAGGTCCTTATAGCCCAAGCCATCTGCTGCTTGCAGGAGTCTGCCTCTGGCCTCTGTTTCTTACTTACAGCAAAGCAATGAGAGCTATTTCAACTTGAAATGCTTAGGAGTAGGCTTTGAGAGGCTGATTATTCACAGTCATGCCTGACACTACTGGAGAATAGGGTAGGGTTTGATCCTCTTCAGCCTTCTGATCTGCAAAATAATAACAACATTTGTTGGTGTGAATCCCCTGTGTTGTGGTTTAACCTGGCAGGCAGCGAAACACCACACAGCCATTCGCTCACTCCCCTGCAGTGGGATGAGGGAGAGAATCGGAAAAAAGGTAAAACTCATGGGTTTGAGATAAAGACAATTTAATAGGACAGAAAAGGAAGGGAAAATAATAATCATGATAAAAGAATATACAAAACAAGTGATGCACAGTGCAATTGCTCACCACCCATTGACCGATGCCCAGCCAGTCCCCGAGCAGTGGCCGCACCCTCCCCATCCAACTCCCCCCAGTTTTTTTGTTTGGCATGGTGTCATATGGTATGGAATATCCCTTTGGCCAGTTTGGGTCAGCTGTCCTGGCTGTGCCCCCTCCCAGCTTCTTGTGCACCTCCAGCCTCCTCGCTGGCAGGGCAGTACGAGAAGCTTGAATGTATGAAGTCCTTGTCTTAGTGTAAGCACTGCTCAGCAACAACTGGAACATCAGTGTGTTATCAACATTATTCTCATTCTAAATCCAAAATAGAGTACTAGACCAGCTACTAGGAAGAAAATTAACTCTACCCCAACCAAAACCAGGACACCCTGCAAGGCAGTGAGCTTGGAGCCTGTGCATGAGGTGCGGTGGTTGTCTGTTTGCCTGCAGAACAGATACAGTTTGGGAGGTGGGAGAGCAAACTGTGCCCACCTCATCCCACTGAAACACGCCGCTTTGTCAATATGTTTTTGGTCTGCTGCAGGGTAAATCTCTTCCTAATTCTTAAAAAGAGCTGAATCCCCTGCCTCCATCTGAACTACCGACTGAAATGTGCACCGTTTGTGAGAAGGGCCATATTTCACCAGGGTTTGGGCTGAGCCCAACACCTCATAGTCAAACTTCCCCTGTGGGTAATGCCTCTTCTGCATGGCACCCTCAGGCTGGATTTGGACTGGCAGGGTAGCTTCCAGTTTCATTGCACTGATGGTTCTTCATCTGTCCTGTCTTATAAGCCAGGCATGTAACTTGACTGTCTTTGCTGTTTCTTTTTTATTGAGTGATCTCTTGCAGTACTGTTCTTTCTAGTCCCTTCACTTACGAGCCTCAGGCATTCAAGTGAAAGCAGAATTTTGGACCCATGTGTTTGTATACCTTGTCACATTGCCTCTGTGACAGAGTAGAGATCATCCTCCACTAAGAAACCATCATTACAGGATCAGTCCCTTTAGACTCAGATACTGCTGTGCCACGTGTGATACTTTATACTACTAAAAAACTCCGTGTTCCTCTGAACTTTTTTCCTTCTGAATAAAATGTCAGAGAGGTTATAGCACGGGAGTGCTGAGAAATGGTACCTGAAAGCATGAAGTTGTGGCATTGTGGAACTGAAATTAAATGAGTGGTATCTTGACACGCAATGTTCAAACTTTCACAAAGCAAGACTCAGAGTTTTACTTTGACAATTTTATGTTGGTCTCTCCATTTCCTCTTCCAGTAGAAAAGTGTCTACCTATGTGTTCCTAGTCTTGGCTGCAGCATATATTTGGGTCTCTGCTATTCCCAGGGACACCTAGTAGATGTGTTGGTCACCTAACGTCATTTTACCGTGCTCTTCCAGGGCTGTGGCTCTGTCCCTACCTAGTGAGGCTTGACAAAGACTATTTAATAGTGTTGTTATGATTGCACAGCCATCTTCAGAGGTCGGAAGGGCACTGCAGGTGCTGGAAGATCTTGTGAACTACTATCAAACAAGTGAAAGAAATGAAGGTAATTGCAGGAAAGGACCTGGTAAAGAAAATGTGCAAGTCAGATAAGTTCATGTTTTACCCAGACCTGTTTAATCATTTCCCGTGATAAATAGCCACTGTCTGTTCCCCGGTCTCAGCATTGTTATTGTTACAGTGAAAATACCGTGGCCTCTGTCAGGCACTGAAGTTTATTTATTGTGGCTGGTAGGTTTTTTTATTGTCTCTACAGCAATTACAGGCCTTTTTTCATCCACAGATATTTTTGAACAGATAAGTCTTTTCTAGCCCCACAAAACCAAACAAACAAAAAGCCAAATCTGCACCTGGTGCTTTAAAAATTGGGTAAGACTTTTAAAGCTATTTGAGCCCTTTTTTTTTTTTTTTTTTTTTTTGCAATTTTAATTCTGAGACTACATTCCTTTGAAATAAGCTTAGCATGAGTGGTTGGAAGTAGCTGTGTGAATTCTTAATTGCTCTGCCAGGCCTGTGCTCTTCCATTACTTGAAGATTTTGAAATCCTCAACTTTTATTTCTTTAGCTGCAGTCAAGCTGGTAAGATGCTGCACACAGGTGGCAAACCTCCAATGTTATCCTCTTTCTCTGTTGCCTTGATTTATTGTCATGTTTATTATTTCATAATAAAGCCAAAAGACCAAACTAATTTGCTTGAAATGCAGCAGTTGCAAGACACCAAGTGGTTGTCTTCACAAAAGCTTCTCATGATCTTTGAAACAGCTAGAAAATATCTAAGGGAAGGGAGTAAAATGGCAGGGAGTCAGCAGTAACTTGCAGAGGGGGTCAGTGCTGCGGATTGGTGTTAAAACAGTTGAAGACTTCATGACAGGAAGCCTAACAACAGTGCTGTGTGGTGTGATTTATAACTGCAGCAAGCGAGATGGTGTTTTGTGCTGTAACCTCACTATGCCTAGCAGAAACTTGGACTTACGCAACAAGCAAAGTATATTGTGGTAGAGAGGGATCAGGCAAGGGCTTACTGGTGAAATAATGCTTGGAGTAGGACATGTCCCCTTGCTTTGGAGGCATTTGCTCAGTGTTGAACAAGGATATGGTGTGTCTATGGTGTGTCTCTACGCTGCAGCAGGCCTATGTGTTGCATGTAATTGCTGAGAACTGCCCTGCAGCAGTTGGTGATGCATGGGTTGACCTGTTGGTTTTGGGAACTTGCTTCCAAGCACTACTTCTGCAGAACGATGCCTTCAGTTTTTCCTGAGGGCTGCCTGCCAAAAAAACAAGCCAGAGGTTTGGGTATGCTTAAATCTCTCAGCTGTGACTGGGGGGCCCCGGCACAGGCAGATAGGGATGTGTTTCTGCATCCCTTGCTCTTTAGGGTCTTCCTGCTGAAGATCTACTACCCCCTTTTGGGTTTGTGGCAGATGCGCCGCACCTATGTTTTATAAAAATTAAGGGCAATAGCCTGGCTGCTTTCCTGTTTGAGGTCACCTGGGATGCTCCAATGCTAAGAAATACCTAATAATACTGCTGGTTAGGGAGTAGCCTCTTCCATGGGGGCATAGGATGGCTCCGCTGTCAGGGGTAGGATTAAACAGGAGCATGAAGAAGAGGAGGATTGCCCGGGCTGAAGCAGAGCGGGAGGCTGTTCTCAGTCTTGTTGGGCAAGAGGCAGCCACCGTGTGCTGCTGACTCACGTAATGACCCTCGTGCTAATGCTGTTCCCTATCATTTAACACAAAAATAAAACTGCTAAATTGAGACCAATTTGAAACATGCATGGTTTGCTTTGGAAAACACTTAATAGCTGCTATACTTTAACTCTAGGACTGTGATTGGAAAAGGAGGGGGAAGTAAATAGTTTGGATTAACTTAGCAATATTAAACTGTTATTATTGAACTTGCCTAAATTCTACCCAAATCTTGGCTCAAATCAAACAGCTTCAGATAATTTGTGAGAAGCAGAAGGTGAAGCTAAGTGGGAATAGGACATAAAAGAGTGTGTGATTACCTGAATGGAAACCGAAGTGTTTCCAGTACTCACAGTAGTTAGTGAGTTGCTTTGAAGGATTTTCACCTCTTAAATCATTAGTGCTTCGCGGCAGCGATTTCAGCCTTCAAATGAGTAGACAGCAACTTGCTGCCCTGACTGCAGAATAAATTTTGAAAGCAGTGTGAGTGCAATCTACAGGATTAGCAGCCAGGCTGTCCATAAAGCAAAAATCTTTCCAAAACAGGTTATTAGAGATCTCATGATTACTTAATTATGAAAAAGTAGCCTACAGAGCCTAGGTGGTTCATGGTGGCTTGTTGCCTTTTATAGCACCTAGCCAGAACCTGTTTTAAGAATGGGGACACCAACCTTTCTGCTGCAGACAGCAGCAGCTCTACAGGCATTTGCACACTAAGGCAGACAGTGACGTTGCATCAAAGACTATTTTTCATTCTCCAGTTGTATGATGGGCCACATGATGCTGTGTGGGGAAAAATGCAGAATGGGGCTGAATGCAAGTAGCATCTGCAGTTACGGGAGATGTGCAAGTGGTAGCTTTGGTCCTTGAGAGCTCGTCTCAGCAAAATGCTTTACATTGGTCTGTGCTGTCTTGCTTTCCTGCTGTTCGCTATGTTGCTGCAGCTCTCTAAAATATTAATTAGATGAGAAGGGGATTGCCCTCAGATGACCCTCTATAGCATTGCTTGCTAGATTGAGAGTCTGGGCTGCATTACAGCCCCAAATTTGTGGTTTTTATAGGAGGAGTGGTAATAGTGACTCAGTACGGATGACAACTTGAGTTGGTTATGTCAGCTCTAACTGATGATATTGAAGACCAATAAAGTGACTCTTAGATTGGTTTGGCATTATTAGTCTCATTATTAATTATGTAGACATGACAGCAGCATTAGTGCTAGTATTAACAATCAAAATAAAATGGAATTGTACTCATAAATCTCACTGATGAGGAATATGTGAAGGATTACAGCCATTCTCCAAAGGAAAGGAGAGGAAATGGAGTGAGTCTGGGGTGGGAGTGAGACGGAGATGGACAGAAAGTTTGGGGAAGGATACTAGTATGCTGATGATTGTGCAAAGAAGGAGCCTGAGTAAAGGGGAGCAGGACTAGGGGTAAAGTCTGGCCCTGCCTTGGGTGGATAAGGTTGGGTTCTCCTGCATGTTACCAGGAATTATGGACCCCATCACCTCTGAGCCCTGCTGCCTGCATATTGCTTCCCCCTTCTCTTTCGGACTCTGCTGCTGGCTTGATATCTAACCTGGGAACCACTTCTTTTTGTTGTGCGAGGCTGGGACAAGCATCCTGCCCATCTCCCAGGGTCCTTGTGAAAGCCTTAACACTTGTGAAGAGCACGGGGATCGCAAATGGCAGAGACCCATGCAAACTGGGATGAGCACTTGTCAGGAGCAGGCTTTGATTTGGGTGCTGCCCATGGACAGGAGCATGGGGAAGCAGGCACATCCATCCTGCCCTGGAGGGGAGGCAGGGAGATCCTTGCTCAGCAGAAGAGCTGCCTTTGCTTCTGGGTAGCCGAGCCAGCTCTGACCGTGGTAAACTGCTGAGACGAGGCAGTGCAAATTACCTCCTGCCCTGGAGAAAGGTGGAAGAAGAAGAATTATGCCCCAGAGGAATGCATGGGAACAGCACAGGTTCCCGGGGTGGCACAGTTTGCACAGCGCTGCTTGTCTGGGGCTACGTCTCATTAAAATCTGGGCCTTAATGAGCTGAGAAGACTGCATCCACCAAAGCTTGCTGTTGGGGTCTGCCCTGCGGCGGTGCTGACATTGCCACGTCCGGGTGCGAGAGTTCAGGCCTGAAAGGGTTAACAGAGGCTGGCAGTGGCTGTTGCTGGAGGGCCATGCTCTGCCCTTTGCTGGCCTTCGCATGGGGGCGGTGGCGTGGGTTGCATCTTGCTCAGCGGTGAGAGTAATGGCTCTATTTATAATGCCTTAAATGAAGTGCATGATAATTTAATTTGTACATCCATTAATATTATCTACTGCAGGGTTTGTTCTTAATTATATCACTTTAAATGGAGTTTTAGGCATATTAATGGGCTCTCGGTCCTGCTGCCAGGCACAGCCGTGTCCATCCCACACGTGGTTGCTTGGAGAAGGACCTTTCCGTTCCACTAACCCCACTGCCCTGGTTGGAGAGGGCTCCTCCAAGCTGACAGTCATTGCCCCAAACCTTTCCTCCCTGAAATGGCCAGGAGACAATCACGATGGATATTTCCTTGGCATCAGTGTGGGAGATAGGATGGTGTTGACTCTCTTCGCAGGGTTCGAGGGCAAAGGGGTCCTGTATGACCTGTAGCTGCAGGGCCAGGAGCTACCTCAGCTCCCAGAGTTTTCCAAGGGAAGCTCATCCTGCAAATAGGAACCGGCCACCCGGATACCTTTGTAGGTTGGCCCAGGTTGACCTGACTGTTAGTGAACTGATAATCTGCCTCTGCTATCGGTTCCCACGGGTATGAGTGGGTTAATAAGCATCTATCTTAAGTTATGTTTCATGGTCTAGTTTACAGCTGAGAAGCAAGCAGTAAAGGTGCGTGTTTGTCATCTGCCTGACTCCCAGGCAGCCTTTCCCAAGCACACAGGGTTATTTTCCACTTAGCCTCCTGACTCTCAAAACTGTCATTTAGCAAACAAAATTATTCTTTCAAGGAGAGTGCTCTTCTTACCCCCCACCCATGCCTCGATTTGCAATGCCAGGATGGCAATGGAAGGGACTCTGAGCTCTACGCCTTTGGAGATTGCCATGGGTGGGAGATCATGTCAGAGCTCCGTGCGTGGGGTTCTTGCATCCTTCTCAGTGGTTTGGCTGGTGTTTGAGAGCAGCTATAGTCCTGGGTGGACACTGCAGGCCGCACGTTGTTGTCCCTTGAAGTCTGTTTAAAAATATCAGAGGGTAATTTAAAAACATTTAGAGGCTTTAAATTATTTGAAAAGTTTAGAGAGTCTAAACTTTTGAAATAGTGAGAGAAGCTATTTGCAAGGATATATTCAGTGGTTGTGCTAAAAACGTCTTGACTAGCCACTTCACCTCGCAGTGCCTCAGTGTCTGCAGGAAACTGGGGAAATTACCCTCCTCTTTCCAAAGACGTCGGTGAGAAAGTGATTGCTGAAAGGTGCTGGATAAATGTGAGTAATTATGCAAGTCCAGGAAAGTCAAGGTTCTTTCCTACAGACTGCACAGTTATTTAGCATTTCCCACAGATGAGATATTATTTGCTGTCTGCATTAGCTATTTCTAATCTTTGAAATGAAGCCAGAACTCTTTAAGAGTCACGGCTTTTTCTGAGCTGATGCTGGCTCTTTTGCCTGAGGAGCATTTGAAATCTGCCAGAATGCATGTATTGTTGAAAACAGAAATTGAGAACCCTATACAGGATCTGCTGCCCCTGTGAGTTATGAGCTTTCCCAAGTCATCAAGGAGAAGAAATGCCTGCTCTCGTCTGCAAGAGCTGTGGATGGACAGAGGCAAAAGAATTCCTTCTCTCTCCTTCCCCCCTCCCGCCGCCACCCAAACCTCTCTCTGGGTGGAAAGAAGCTTTTGACACAGAGACACGCGTGCATACGCACACGAGTGCTTTTGTGCCTCCCAGTGACCTGCCTGCTTCTAGCTGTCCCTCCTTCCCAAGGAGCTGGAGCTGCTGAGACACAGGAGTCGGGGAGATCCCATCCCCTCTCTGCGGCTGTAAGACCAAATGAATAAAGTGAACAAGGTTTTGAAGATCCTTAAGAAGTCATCGAGGAGGAGGAGGAGATGGAGAGAGGAGCTGAGGGTGGAGGAGGAAAAGGAGAGCCGGGAACATTGTGTCCCAGGTGGTTTGTGTCGCCTGCACCTCTGTTGTACTGGTGGTAAGGAAACAGGAATGCTCCTGCTCGCCCAGAGATAACGTGCCTGTTTGATATCCATTGCTTACGTGACAGGAGAGCTTCCTACAGCCAGCCAGTCGTGCTGTCGTGCTTTTCAAGGGCTGAAAAATATTGGTGGGAGAAGCGGTAAGGGCAGGGAACCGGGACTCCTGGGACTCCTTTATAAACCTTCCCTTGCTTGCGAGGGTGGCGTTTTGCACGTCTGTGGAGTGGGAACAGCAGGGAGTCTTCTTTCCGGTGGGATGGTGTTCCTAAAAGTGCAGAGAGAATGTGTCACTCATTGAGATTTTTGTTTGATATATGTTGTTGCGTTTTGAGATATTTAAGCCTGGATGTTTATTATGTATATTTGTGCAACAGAAAAGCAATGGGAAATGGACAAATTTAGGTGCTGTTTTTCTGAAGGATGCTTTTGTCTGCAAGAGGGTGCTACAGCCAAAGTTGACCTGGACCCAGGTCTATTATAGCCATCCTTATCTTCCAAGCAAACTATGCTGTGGCTGTAATATCATTGAAAATTAATCTGGTTTTAGCCTGTCTATAAAAAAGCTAAACGAGAGAAGCCCGGAACGTGAAAAAGGGCATTTACAGCATTCACTGACATGTCCCCAGCACACTTGAACTCTCTGCTGGTGGGCATGACCCAGCAGAGGAAAATGTGAAGGGCTTGCTCTTGGCCATCAGGCTCAGCTTCCCGTATTCTGTACTGCCAGCATCCAAGGGATATGAAGCACTTATGAAACTACACTTCAGATGAAGTTATGCTCATGTCTAATGTAGGTCACTGTTCTCTTCACTGTCACATTTGGTAGTTTGTTTGCAATAGTATTATTGCAGCTTTTGAACGTTTTATGGGCTTTCTCTTTTTCTTTTTCACCCATCTGATTCTGTTGAGCTGCTTTTCTGACCCTGTCCTGGAGCATCTGATAGCCCCGTTCTTACAGGACCCCAGGCAGCTGGATGGCTCCATTTACACCTGGGGCACAGAGATGTTGCTGGACTCGCCCAGGGTTACACAGATTGGGGCAGGGCTGGGCACTGGCCTCTGAGCTTGAGGCCCGAGCCAGTGCTGTGATAAGCAACACTGGTGACTGTCCTGCTCTCAGCTTCAGCTTCTACGTGAAAAAACGCTTTCTGCCAAAAATCTGCATTGCAAAGGCAGTTCAGGTCAAATGGGTGAGTGGTAGAAAGCCAGCAAATACCGAGGTGGTATGCACAGCACAGCTCAGACCGTCCCTTTGTGCTTCCATGTAATGCCTTCTTTAATTACGCCATAGCAATCAGGAGATTGTACTCTAGCACATCTTGCCATCTTTCTCTGTGACCTGGGTCAGGCCTAAAGCCAGCTAGCCTAGACGGCGTTTAACTGGGCTGGCCGTAACCCCAATGGGATCGAGCCACCAGAGGATTCTTTAGCAACCTCTTTCTTAGGTCCCCTGAGGTCTCCTTGCTTCTTTCAGTCTTAAGCTATGGTGAGAACAGGATATCCTTCCTAACTGTGTGGTCTTTACTTGTAGGATTTGATTTCATTTACTAATCTATTCATTCTTTCATTCATTCTGCTTCCAGTTGCCCAGACTTTCTCCTGTCTTATCTCCTCAGGTAGTTCAAGAGTCTGAGATGTGTTTTTGCTACCATTTTTCCGGTGAAATATACTCAATTATTTTTGCTTAAACTTTTCATTGTATTTCTTACATCATCTTTAGTTAGAAATTGATTAACAGAGAAGAAGAGAATTAAAAACTGAAAATATTTAGGTATCAGAAAACAAGGAGGCAGTGGAAAATGTTAGCTAGCTCTAAATTGACAGTTAATAGTATTGTTAACCGTGTGTGTATTTTTAATAGGCAGTTGTCAGCTGAGAAAGTTCACACCCAGCCCTGAGCTTTCCTGCTGCCTGGGAACGCGGTCCCGTCAGGGTTGAGTTTTACATTCAGTCCACATCCTTCTAACCATCTGCTAAGCTTTTGGGTGCTGACCTGAGAGATTGCTTTGGTTATTTTTTATTTATTTGGTTATTCTTTTTTATCAAAAGAATGAAACAGATCTTTTGAACCTGCAGTTAATGCCTACCCATATAGGCAATACTAGGTAGGTGGCCTGGGTCCCTCTGAGGTGGGCATGTAGAGTAGACCTCTCCCTCTGGTCTATGTGTCCAGGCTGCTTAGCAGGGAAAGGAGAGGAATCAGTGCTTCTCAACCCAAAATAGACATCTCAAACCTGAGGGATGAATGATTCTTTGGAGAGCCTGTTCCTCTCCACTGACTGTAAGGGAAGCATAGGTGACTAGCTAAGATGATGTCTCATGTGGGCTGATTCTGTGGCTTGTAGGGTTTTTAGGACATGAATGTGTGACTATCTAAGAAAGTTTTGGCTTTACTGCCTTGGTATGCTTCAGGTGGAGGGACCCTCTTTCAGTCTCTGCTACTCTGGAACAGTTTGTTAGCCTGAGGCTTTGTAAAAAGTTGAACTGATGGCTTTTTTCCCTAAGTGCAAGATAGGCAGTGGGTTAATGCCGCTTCTGCCATCTAGATAACAGTGATAGAGATGGATTGCCAGAAAGAAAAGCATCTGTGAAGGCAAATGGGGAG
>NW_009189453.1:49637-92727 GCF_000690835.1 Fulmarus glacialis | reverse complement strand
AAGGAAAATGGGGAAAAAATAGGGCGTTCCTGCAGTTGGGTTCTCTGCAGGCAGTTATTCCAGCCAGTTATATCTCCACAATAAAATGTAAATGAATGCAATCATTTATTTTGCAGCCTGGAGGCCTAGTGGTATGAAAAGATAAGAGAGCATTTACCATTGTTTATATGGTGGAGGTGGCTCTTCTGCATCTGCTACTGTCTCTCTGATACCTTGGCAGCATCTAAATGTTGCCGTTATTATTAAAAACACATATATGGGAGTTTAATATCTTAAACAGATTAGCGTGGTGTTTACAGAAGCATCAGCCAGCCCCCACTCCCCGCAGGCTCTTGGCATTCGTGTGCCTTCTTCAGGAGCGGTGCACAGAAAGCAGAAATGCCATCAGCTGGCCCAGGACTGGTAAAAAAGCAGTTTGTACAAAAACGCCAGGCGAGGAGTGATGGGCCTGTAACGTGTGCGGTTGTCGCTGGTTGGAGGGATGAGCAGGAGGGATTGAGGGATGCTGGCTGGGGAGGGGGAACAAAGGGAGGGTGGAGAACAATGGGACACAGCAGCAGCATTGGGATAAACTCTGATCGTATTTAGGCATGTTTAATTGGCCTGTCAGGTTTTCACATCTCATGCATTTTCATAAGGATTCCTCTTTGCCTCTCGTTTTATCTTCTTGTCGCTTCTTGGATTTCCCTGCAGACAGTTTCTCCGGATTTCTTTGTTTTGTTCCCCCCTCCCCATTTCAAAGCAGCGCTGAGTTGCCTGGCTTTGTGATGTCTAAGTAGAAAGGCAGATTCAGCAAAGGGGCTGTTTGGGAAAATCTCATGTTATCCTCAACAGAGGGAGAAATTTGGTATGGGAGGGGGGATTGTCAGTGACCTAGACGCATGTGCCATCCGTCATAGCTCCCTTTGCATTGGACTAGGGCTCAGAATATAAACCCACATCCCAGTCGTGTAAAGCTATAGGGAATTAAAATTTATACTGAAGATCTTTTTAAATTTTTTTTTTTCCTCTAGTCCCTCTGAAAGCTAAGATACATTTATTCTTCTGATTTTTCCACCCAGTATCGGCTTACCTTAGAAATACAGAGCTACTAACTTCTAGGTTAAATAAATACATTCAAAGGGATGTTGCCTTTCAGATCATCTGTGTTAAACTCCTACCCTTCCATTGCTAAATGATGCCAGACCTAGTTGCTTCATCCTCCCACAAGAAATCCCCCAGGCACATAATTAAAACCAAGCCATCCTTGTAAAGCCACTGGCTGAGCTCCCCAGAATTGTTCCTGCATTTCTTGTGGCTTTGAAGTTCACAAGTGCTGGGGCTTGGAGGGATGCAAGGACCCACAGAGACGCAGCCCTGGCAGGCAATGGAGAACAGGAGTTGCAGTGATCACTAACGGGCTCCTCAGAGCTAGTCTTGTTCCACCTGATCCCTGGAGTGAAGACAAACATCTTCAGATAGGTGCCTGGCCCAGAGTGGGACCACACCAACAGAAGAGTCCAAAACTACGTGGCCAGGCTGTCCAGAGGGTTTGCATGCTTTAGGTGCCTTTGGGCCTGATGAAACTTGATAGCCTTTCAGAAATGTCTCATTATCAGGATTTGGGGGCTGGTGCTCTGGACATCATGGGGCAAAGCTCATGAGAAGCCAGTGGGGTGTCCCAGACCCTGGGCAGGGAAGGAGATGGGAAGAGCTGCAGGTGGTGGTGGAGGCCAGGGACGGGCGTCTCCCCCTTGCCTACTTTGGAAGAGGCGCCTATACCTCATGCCAGCAGAAGAGCAGCTGCCAGAAGGCCCTCTGTGTCCCGTCAGCGGGGCTGTTTTCACATGGCTTTTATGCGTTTCATGATGACAGTTTGGTTTGTGGCAATTTATTGTCCTGCAGTGTTGTCTTCTCTCTTTATATCCCATGGGTCTCGTTGTACAGCAGTAAATCATTGCAAAGCTGATAGTTTAGTTTCCAGCCATAAATTTAGATGCTGGAAGAAGAGATTTGTGTCTTCCTGTGCCTCTCTTCTTCGAATGTGGCTGTTCATAGAGCTCCGCGTACCCCCAGGTGTGAAGATGATGTTTGGTAAAAGTGGTGATAACTAAAATAGTGTCTTGAGGAACCTCTAAATACACGGTTGATTTTTTTTTTTTATATGGGAATGCGGGAGGTGAAGTCATTTGGACAAGGCTGCTATACATCAGGGAAGGGGGAGAGACCGGAAAGGGAAAAAAGATCTTTTTGGTAGAGCATCGGCACCAGGCTGGGTGTACGTGCGCTTGCGCTATTTGGTCCTGGTTGTGGTCTAGGGACTGTGCTGGAGTACTGCAAGCAGCAGTCAAGCAACGGAGGTTTAAAACTGCTCTAGGTCCTGGGACAGTTCTGAGACCTGGCACCAAGTGTTCTGCTAGTGGGAGCAGTATTGTTGCTGCTGAAAAGGGGAAAACCTAAGAGCAGGAATTAACGTGTGGCTCTGAAGTCAGGGTTAATAGTATTGAGGCAGGGTTACTTGTAGATAAAGGCAAAGAATCCTGAGAAAGGCAACAGGCCAGAGACCCTAATAATCCTCTACGCCTGTGCCCAACAGTAGTGAGTGTACTGTAAATGAAGCAGTTATTAGCAGTTATGCTCATATCATAAGATACAAACCAGTCTATTGAGCTAGAAAGAGTTGCCCTTTTTCAACCTTTCGAAGTGATTTCCCTTGTGGTGACCAGCAGAAGGAGAAAGCTGTATTTCCTAAGGGGAGCCTAGTGCCCTTTCAAAGCCCCGGTGCCTCTGATCTCCCTCTTTGCTAATGGGGTCGTGGAGCTGCATTATTTATAGCTCCTCCTGGGCACCCCGCTCGCACATCCTGCAGTGGCTGTGGAAGGGGGATTGCTGGCATACACTGGAGATTCAAAGGTGACTAAGAGCTCACGAATAGTTATGGGATCTCTAACTTCCAGCAAAGACAATTGTACAGAGATCAAACAGAATCAATCCATTGTAACCAAACATAAATTTTGCTGTGAAAATATTCTGTTTCAACATTTTCAGCAATTAAACCCTTCATCCAGACTGTTTGGTGCTAGAAATTAATTAGCTGATAATATCCTCTTTAGAATAAAGACAAATGTTTTCATGTCTTTGCTGAAGGCTAATATTTGCAAAAAGAAAAAGAAAAGTAGATGAGTTCCTTAAATCTCTGTAATCTTGCCCTGATAAATATACTTCCTTACTGTCAAGCTTTCCATGAATTTCTGCATGCCTCTTTATCACCTTTCATATAATACTAAGAGCTAGAGAGTGGCTAAGTCAAAGCTGCAGGTTTCAGCTTTCAGAGGACTGGAGTGTTCAGATTCAGTCCAATCCTTCCATCTTGGGGTCACCTGTAATAAATGCCAAGGAAGTGGGTAAGAGTGAAAAATGTGTAATGGGACAGAAGGTCTTTTTCTTCAAGACCAAGTAGGTGAATGCTCGTATGGTTAGAGATGGCATGCACACCACACTTGCTTATCAAGTAGATGTAGAAGCTGGGTAGTTTAGTCCTTTTTGCAGACTTGAATTAGTCTGCGGATGAGACAAGCACCAGGTGAGCCTGGAGGCCAACTGCTTGATTTCCTAGGGAAGCAGATATATGTGCTGAATTAACTTCTCTGCAGCATTTGCTTTGGCAGCTTTTTGCAGATGAATGATAAAAATAAGTAAAGCCAGGCAGCATAGGAGTTTTGGAAAACTCCAGGCACCATCTTTCTTCTGATCGATCTGAAGCCCCACCTGTAGGGTGCATCAACACTGACTTCAGAGCAAAGTGTTCTGCTCATTCATCTGATGATGGGACCAATCGATCAATAAGGAAATGCAAATAGAGAATGAGAGTTTCAGGCTCCCTGACTCTATAATGCAGCTTTGATATTGTTTTTATACATCAACATAAAATCCAGGCTGAATTGTAGCCTTTGCAAAGGGCTGGGCTGAGTTTGGCATTGCTAGTTAGAGAAATGAATGTGGCAATTCCTGGATGAGGGAGAGGTAGGGTATTTGGGGTAGGAAAGTACTTCAGAAATAGGAATAATAAATGATGTCTGAAAAGAGTAGACATGGGAGCTGGAGTTCTCAAAGTCTCCTCTCCCCTGGATGGCAAAAGTAAGTATCTTCCTTCGTGGGAAGTATTAAATTGATGGTAAATGCTTTTCAAAATACCACCTGTCAGTGAGATTTCATCCATTTTTAATTATGCTATCATGATGATAATGATTTAGGCACTTCCAAACAAGTCTCTAGTTAATTATGGGTGCAGTCAATTCTTGGAAGAGTGAGTGTTGGGTCATCTCTGCGATGCTGCAGCTCTGGGTCTGATAACATAAGGGCTGGCAAATCTGCACCTACTGTCAAACGGGGTAAGAAAATCAGACCTTGTGCGAATGGAAAAATGCTTAAAGTAGGGAAATTTAATGATGAGTTTTCAGATGGATGTATGCATTTAATTAGGACTGGGCTCAGTTCCCTACTCTGCTGTTGGCTCCCAGTCCTAGACTGGGCAAGCCACTGATGGGCAAGTTTTCTGCCAGAGTAAACTGGTGTGGCTCTTTTGCAGACAAGAAAGCATTGCCAGTTTTATGCGGCAGTGGATGTGGTCATTAGATTTGATGGTGGACAAGGATAATTGAGCTTGATGTCCTGTAAAAACACAGGCCAAGACCTTCATCCGTGTATCCCCAATAACTTGGACGAGACCAAGGCAAACCTTCTGGTTGGTTTTCTGGAAGGCAGACATCTAGATTTGATTTAAGGAGACCAGAACATGGATAAAGTGCTCTTTCCTTAAGTAATCTGTTCTTGTGAGTGAAACACCTTTACTGCTATCATTTTGGATAAGGGATCTTGTCTATAACAGTTTAAAATGGAGAGAATTGTGCTTCTCTTGGCCCATTTGTTCTTTGTCTCGTCTACTCAAACCACACTCGGTGTGATACAGGAACATTTGTACAATGCAGGCAAAATGAGCCCCGAATGAGGTCTCTATGAGCAACTATAACATTGGTGCGGTGTTTAATGACGATAAATCTCAATTTCGTGGGTCTTCCTTGAACACTTTGCTATTGATTAATAATAGTGTAACTTGGAACTTTCAATCTTTTGCTTAAAAAACAAAATAGCTTTTTACTGGGTGCTAAATATCGGTAACAGCAAGTCTGCTGTCACAAACATGCTACTTAAAAAGGTACATATATTTCCTAGCAGAAACAGTACTGATTCTGCATGATTATTTAAAATTTCCCAACATAACATGTCTAAAGTGAGGCTGTTTAATTTCAAAGCTAAGCTGCATGTTGCTGTGACCGCAGCTTTCCTATCATCCTTTTTGGGGCTGGGAAGAGTGATGGTGCTCTGTAAGTAACAGTTAGATTTGTGTATTATCTTTTAACTGTGCTCACAGTAAAAGACTGCAGCTGGCACTTAAACTGGGTAACGAGAACCTGCTTAAAAGGGAAATGACTTTTGGCCTTTGGCATACTAACTCGTCTCAGGCTATTACTAGCTAATTGCTTCATTAGCATAACAGCAATGTAAAATACAGTGACAAGACTGTTGGGAGTACATACATGAAGGCGTAGCGTGACCCCCGTCTAGGCTAGTATCTGCAGTCAGCATTTGCAAGAGGCTTTCATTCTTCTAAGTAAATTGGCATTCAGAGCAAGTGGCAATACAGCACATGGAGATAAGACTATTTTAATTTCTTGCTTCAGGAGACTCAGCTGTCTCCTTGGAAAGACTGGTGCCTTGTCCATGGATTCGCAGATTGAACAAACGTACTGTACCATTTAATTATTAAAGAACGGCTTCAGCATTTCCTGGCAAAATAAACTATGGTCTTAGGCTGAATCCTGGCAACAGTGTTCCACCTGCAAGACCACGCTTCTTACCATGGGCAATAGGCAGTACCACTTTGATCACTACTCTTTGGGATAATACAGCTCTCATAACCCTATTTCCAATTGTATACAACATTTTCTTGCAATTAAATAGCTGCTGTTATTTACTACTATTGCAGCAGCATTTCCAAGTAGGGACGTGGCTTCTCTTATGCTCTGTTGTGCAGAAGCAGGAAAAAACGATGGGCTGAGCATCAAGCACCTGAGCTTTTGGTTTGCTGTGAATGCTGGTAAGACTGCAGCATCACCAGTGAAATACTACCAGGGAAGAATGCAAGAACACTTTTACATGTGAATTGTCAGGATGTTCTTGTCAGCTGATAAAATAATGACAGTAGGAGGAGATGTCTAAGTAATACTGATAGGGTTCAAGTTCAAAAAAGGAACATAGATGTGAATGTTTAAATTAGCTGCCTTCTTAGCTTTGGGACATAATCCAAATGCCATTCACCCACTTGAATTGCAGAAAAGTGCCCGTAAAATCCTACACATTCAGCCTTCCTGCCAATCTGGGGTGTGAATTATGGAGAGGACAACTAGGAAGACATCGTCAGCACACAGCTTTCACCCCTAGCCTTCGCTCATCTTTAAATCGTCTTCCTTGGATTCTAGTCTCAGTCTAATCTAGGTACCAACCATTAGCATCTCAGTGGTTTGGGTTGGCGGTGCAGTCCCCATGAGCGTTACTTTTGAAACTGTGGGAGCATGGTGCTTACACATGGCTGCATTCGTGGTCTCAGCAAATATGATGGTGAGAACTGGGCATTTCTCCAAAAAGCCTCTTGCTGGTTTCTTGCAGCTGATGCTTCAGAGGGTTGAGGGTCTGGAGAAGTTCTAATGCAGGGAAATAATTGCATATAGCTGAAAATTAAACATGACATTTCTCATGACATGGCCTTCTGTGAAGCCGGTGAGTTTGAAAAAGTTGCACAGGATGTTCAGAGCATGTGTCAGAGAAGTCACCTGTGGATGCAGAAAATAAGAAGGGCTTTCAAAATACTGAGGGTGAAGGTTAATGGCTGAAGCCAGTTTGTCTACTTCGTTGAACACAGTTTCATGACAGACTGTCACCTTCATAAGTTATTGTCAGGGTAATTAAACTTAATAGTGCCACATCAAATTTCCCCCCCCCGATGTTACCCCATTGGAGGCTGTGGCATCACACAGGGGAAGGCTGTAGCCATGCTGATTAGGACCAGGCAAGGTACTTGTAAAGCATGATTTAGACAGTTTCCTTTTGAGAATTGTCTAATAATCGAGCATGGTTTCAATGAAACTGTTCATTGTTCATGCTGTCATCAGGATCATTTATTACGGGTAATCAGTTAAGGCTGTACAGGTGTCAATGTGGGCAGACCATCTTCTCTCCAACCTTTGTTACTGACAGTGTCAACATATGAGGAGAAACGAGTTCCACCTGGCTTTGCTGAGCTGATTTGACCACTGCCCCCAAAACTAACAGCATTTGTTAGCAATGTATTTGATTTAACAGGCACTGAGAGGCAATAAACTTGGAGCCTGGGGTCTGTTCAGTCACTTTGGAGAGGGGTGAGCACCTTCTGCCTGCTGGCTACCCTGGTGCTGCTCTGCTTTATGCAGAGGATGTGGGTATTTCTGTGGGAATTCACGCATCAGGAAGGAGAGCTTCATCGCTAACACACAGCATCCCGTGGGCCTGTGGGAGATCGGATTTTTATAGATCCGCTCATCCTGAGTTTGGTTCAAGGCATTACTGTATTGGATTTGTTGCTTCAGCATTGATCTGACTTGCTTATCTAAGGCAGACTTTTTGTCTCCAAATGTTTTAATGCTGCATTTGGCCGATGTTATTTGCTTCTGTAGCTCTTAAGGAGCCCCCATACTCTTAGGGGGAGATCTGGTGTCTGCTAATTGCAATGGCTTATCTTAACATGCACTATGGGATGAATATTGTTGAGAGATACCTTCAGTCTGTCGTTGGCCAGTCTGTTTGATGTATTTTTACTGGACGGAGTTATCCAACAAAATCTGTTTACCAATGGCAAGATTTTAAAAAAGTGCTGTAGTGAAAGAAGGCAGGTTGCTTCATACCTTTTGCTACTGATATCTGAAATTATTCCAATTAGAAATTACTCATATGCTATCTATAGAGCACAACCATCTGTAATGAACTTTGTTTCTTTTCCTTTCTTTTTAAATGGAAGGCGTATGCTGGTTAACCAGTTTAATGTAGTCTGATCTATAGTGATGATAAAAAGCCTGTTAGCCCAGTATCTGGTAATATCTGTTTTTACTTTTTGCAGACAATGTGCAAATACGAAATGGAAAGGGGAAAAAAAAAGGTTCCCTTTCCATAGAAATCTGCAGTTTTCTCCCCAGAACCCATTTTATGGGTTTACCCATTGACTGTACCCATAGTCATAGAGAATTGAAGCATATATAAAGCAAGGTTGGAACATCCTTTAAACTAGTGAAGAGAAGATGAAAATAATCTGAACAAATTCACAAAGTCAGTATTTATCAGTATTTGTAACATTAATGCACTCATCCATAACTGTACTGTTTGTAAGAGGAAATACTGCCTTTAAAATATGTTTTAGTACCGTGTGTAATTTTCAGGATATGTGTTAGACACACGGGATTTTGCATTATTATTCCTGAGGAAGGAAACAAACTGTATGGCAACTTCAAGGAAAAAATGAACTAATTTAATGTGAGCTCTACTTTGAATAGTTTCTGCTCCTTTAATTTTGTTCTGATACATATTTTTAAATGTTTACATGAATAGAAGGCTCTTTTCCTCCTTACCATTTCTCCACAGTTTGCTATTGTAGAAAAAGAGTAATCACTGCCAGACGGATAAACGCAGCAGTACATACATATATTCTGAGCACTGTATATTCATTAATCACACGGTGTTTTGCTTTATTTTTCTGAAACTCGGTGTATATCTATTTTCATTATCCTCTTGTATTATTTGCAATGGATTCTATGGATTGGCAGAGCCACTTCAAATACCAGACATGATAAATGGTAATAGATTTTCCCATTATACCAATGCTTTTTTATCCTCTTAGTTTAATTGCTGCATTTCTAACTCCTTCTATTGTGCACTCTTGATGACCAGTGTCCCCGCAGTCATTTCTTCAGCTGAAATGAGGATTAGATTTATATGTGGGAGAGCTGAAAATGCACTTGTTTCAGTATCAAAGAGAAACAGCTGTGTTTTGTTTGTGACTGGAATTTCCTCTGATGTAAAATCAATTATCTTGGGACATCCAGGCAATTCCCATGGCTAAAGAAGTTCTCTGAACCTCTCAGAGGAGGGTGAACTGGATCTTAATATTCAGATTTATGTCTGAATGTGCTTAAATCCCAGTGGTGAACCTAGAGAGAATAGGAAATGGCACGGTTCCTCTAGTCTTATGTGTAGCCTGGTACTTCAACATCATGAAAGCAGGCAAAATCTGGTGCAAAATGATATTTTGATTGGGAAAACTATATAAATTGCTCTGCTACAGCTCCAGCAAAATTAACTGGAGATCCATGCTCTCAGTGGTGAGAGAAGAAAAAGCAACCTGGACAGAGCAAGCAACTCTGCATGGGGAGCTGGGGATCAGCTCTCGGGCTGTCTCAGAAATTGAATGTTTGGGGCTCTGTGTGTCTGGCTGTCTCGCGTAATGCAAATACGCTTAGGCTGTTTGTCTTCTGTATGAGGCTTTAAATACATACATGACATCTAAATTTATCTGTACTTAATATATATGTATACACCTGTCAATGTTTTCAACTCTATTTTAAAGAAAACAAGATGGAGTCAAGAAAAAAATCTCTCATGCTGTTACGTAAAGATTGATCTCTAAAGCACTGAGGGTTTATTGAGTTTTGAGGGTCTGTAGTTGGAATTCTTTATTTTGAAATTCGGTGTTAGCTCCTCTGGGACTGCTGTTCGTGCTGTGCCGCTAACTCTGCCACGTGTTGAAAGCAGCTCTCTTTTAGCCCTTTCCTTGCTGGAAAGCTTTCTGGGTCAGTCTGCGTTACATTTTCCTTTGGTTCCAAACGTAGGTCTTTGAGTTTGAATTTGCCAAACCGTGCATGTGTCCTTCCAGCCTGAACAGTGGGAGGGTGACCCTGGTAATTAAGTGCAAAGACTCAGTGGCAGAGCACTGCTGAGATCAGGTATCGGAGGTGAATTATTCCGTGTCATGTCTCTCGAGGGCCTCATAAAAAGATGCAGCGTGTTGCTGTTGCAGCAGTTGGTCTGTGGAAACAATTTGCAACCCCCTAAGTCATCTGTGGGATCAGCAGAAATGTTGGCTAGAGAAGGTGCTCAGAGATTTTGTGTTGGTAAACTCCCAAATGTCCATCTATTGTGAGCAGCCTTTAGCCCTCAGGTATTGACTTGGTAATGGGATTTTCTTCTATAAATCCAGAGTTTCCCCATGGGTTCCTGGAAGGCATCTTTGAGCTCCCCTGGGACCATGGTAAGAAGCAGCTGAGAACGGCTTCTGCCATTGTCTGAGTTCCCATAGAGTGAGTGAAGAATACTTTCCTTCAGCTGCTAAAAAGCACTGGGACAGGCTCAGCTCAGTAGAAAAGGCCAACCAAAGTGCTACTTCTGTTGTGATTTGAGTCTAAAAGTCAGATGAAAGGGAGTAGTAACATACTGCTCAGGCAAAGTCCTCAGCAAGTGTCCTCCCAGAAGAGTGTGGGGGATGAGCAGGGCTGGGCCAGGAAGGCAGTGAGACCCGATGTGCCATCATGAACCCTTTCTGAGGTCCTTCCACCCAAAGACAATGGGAAGAGTCCATGTTTCTCTGTGCGATCCTCCCTGACTTGGGAATTGTGCTGTGAGGAGATGGAGAAGAGCAAGAAGGGTGTTGGGGGCACAGTATACAGGTGTATGATCACTAATATGTGTGGCAAAGACCTAAAAAGTGCTGACATGGAGGAGCAAAGTACACCCCGTCACCACTGATGCCTCTCTGGCCCAGGAACGCGAGTAGGGGACTATGCGGTCAGAGGGTAGTTCGTGGAACCGGGGGCACACAAATCACAGTCCCAATCTTTGTTGAACACAGAGATAATTGTACCTATGGAAGCTCTGCGGATTATAATTTTGAGGCACTATCGGGCCATTCAAGTCTGTGTTTATCCTGGCTTGAAAAGACAAATGAATACGACGAAACTTTGTAAACACTTAGTGGTAAACCTCCGCTGTTGTTCTCTGCCAGGCATTCAAAAGTCCAGAAAATTATTCCTTTGGAAATCTGATTTTTGGTGACCGCATGTGAGAAAAGTAAGATTGATAGCAGAATAGTAGGCTGAATAAAAGAACAGGTAGCGCTGTATCTTCTCAGCTAGTATCTTGAAGGCTATTACACTGCGTCTAGTATATTGTATATGTATTTCACCCCACTGTGCTGCCCGTATTTGACAAGGGGTAAATTGGGGACTGTGAACTGTCCTGTCACCGGGTAACCCACAGACTTTTGGGTTTTCATGTCCCCTTAGTCACCAGACCTGGCTGGACAAAGGGACCTCTTTTCTTTTAGGTGCACCAAATCCACTCTGTCATGCTGGCTTTGAGTCCTTGTACAGGTCCCTCAAACTCTTTTTTTATCCCACAAAGTTGGCCCTCTTGAACATCGCTGGTTCCTCCAAGTGGGTGCATTGGGTCTCGCCAACACCCCAACCCACACAGACCCGCCAGTAATACAGCTGGTAAGAAACCTTTGCTGTCTCCTGCAGCATGAGTTCCTGGGTTTGTGTGGGGCTGACTTCTTGTGGGGACCCGTCTTGCCAAGAGTGAGGCATCCGTTTTGCCTTGCCCTAAATTCCTTGGTAATTCTGCCCAAAATAAGCCTGGTATTCTCTATTACTCGGTAACCCCTGCTGAGAACCAGCCGTGTCCCGGGATGCTGCCTGGGGCTGCCCACTGTCCTCTGCTATATGCAACAGCTTACAAAAACAAAAGCTCTCCAGCAGTTTTGAAGGTGCAGCCCTGAACTGCACCAAGGCTGCTCCATCCCCAGCACACATCTCCAGGATTGACCCATCATCCCACTTCTGCAAGTAGGAGGTGGGACTCAGGATACATCAGGTGTGTTGTTTGGGGAGCTGATGTTCAACAGGTGACCTGTGTGTCCCCAGGATGGTGGCTTCGCTCTGAGGTCTGTGGGACATTGTCAATGGTTTCTGCAGACACAAAAGGTTTTTTTGCAGAAAAGTTGCAGGATTTAACTCTGCCAGGGCTGTTGCAGTACATAGCACCACGGCATGTGCACAGGTGCTGGGTTTCTGGTGAACTGGTCCCATAAAATTGAGGGCTTTTATCTCCTTTGCTCTGGATTCGCTTTCTGGTGAAGTGCAAGCATGCACCCATATGTGCTAAGGGAATAATGTCACTTTGCAAATTAATATGTTAATGTAGTACCAGATTCCCAGCCCTCAACAGCAGGAGACTAGCGATAGGTTTATAAACATCAATGAGTTGATTTTACTCATCTGGACAAGATAACAAGACAAAAGAGCCCTGCACTGAAAGTATTGTTGGAAAGGGTCTGTGCCCCCTTTAGCTCTGTTTTTGCCATTCTCCATCCAAAAACCCTTCCCTCTCACTCCCTCTGCCACTACATAAAGCATGACTCTGTTTCACAGTAATCATAAATTAATTTTGAGACGGCAGAGCCGAGGAGAGGTGTGGAGGGAGAAGCGGTGCAGAGCCATCTGAGCGGAGCGCTGGAGGCTGTGGTCGGGGAAGATGTTTGCTGTTTCGCTCAAGTGCCGGCTCGGGGTGGTGAGACGGAGGAATAAAGGTACGGTGAGAGCAGAGCGGCTTGCTCCTGCCTGTGAGAGGGATTTGGAGGGGACTCACTTAACTTTTACTTTTCCTTAGCCGGGCAGGAGGAAAAAAGCTATGTGATCTGTGATTGATTTTTTTTTTTTTTTTTCATCGTCAGTGTGCATTGGCAGGGGGGAGTAGGATTATTTTACTTTCTTGCATGTCATATATTTTTCAAAGATTGCATTTTTTTTCCCCGTTGACTCTCTGGATTTTTATTCTATCCATCTGCCATGGTTATTACTGCAGTAAAGCAGATTTAGGTGTGCCTCAGACTCACAGGGTTTTCCTCCTCCCATGCGGGAGCTGTTACTCTGCAGGGAGAGGCACTTGGGTGTTTGCTGGGCTCCACCAGACTGTTTGGGAGTCCTGATGTCTGCCCCAGCCCTGTGCTACTTCCAGGAGGGGAGTGGGTTGAAAGGATGAGAAACCTGGGAGGATAACAGGGAGAAAATCAACTTTGAAAAGATTTGAGAAGCAGTAATATTTTAAGTATATCTCAGAGTAAGTTAATCTGAGACAGGACAGAGTTTCTCTTCTGACAATCCGGTAACGTTGCATGTGATGAGAAGTAAAAAAGTTTTTTGTGCCGGGCTATGATCCCTGGGTCCCTTGCCCCCGGTTTAGTTGTGTGTGTGTGTGTGAGATGTGTCTCCGAACCTGCGTGGTGGAGGTTGCTGTGGCTGCAGAGCTCCCGGCTCACAGGGCACCCTGCAGCTGGTGCTCAGTCCTGTCACCGGTGCCTTTGATTTCTGAAAGGTTTGCATTTTAATGGGGCCTGGGGCTGTTGCTAACTACTGGGAGCTCTGCTCTTGTGTGCAAGCTCTTACTGCCGGCAGCACTCCTGCAGCAGATCAAAGTCCTTTGGCGTAAAGAAAGATGACCTGCATTTGTATAGGGACCTCTAAACAACAACAGCTTTTAGGGGCTCGGTGTAACTTGAATATTATTGATTTCAGGCTTCACTGAATGCATAAACTTAGCTGTTAGCCTCACTTAAGGGGAGAGAGACTTACTTGCTGGTGCAGGGATCTGTGCATTGATGCACGGGAACTCTGTCAGGATACCGACAGGTATGAAACCTTGGTAGCAAAGGGAAGGGCCTGAACGCAGTGCATATGTTTCTGAGGCGGGCTAGACCTTAAGTCTGGGGTGAAATTCCTGTGCATGACTTGCCTAGTAAGTAAAAAAGTATTTGCTCGGGTCAAGGTTGCAATTCTATGGGACAGACCTGAGTACAGAGCAGGAGTCTGAGGACTGCTACACTTGACATCGGTTATTGGGGTGCTAAGAGAGCAAGGGAGCACGTGGGTTACGATTGCCTCGCCATGCTGCTTCCTCCGGTGGGCGCGCAGGCAGTGCCGGGCACGCAGGGGCATCAGCAAGATGGTCTCTGTGCTGTTTGCTGTGCACAAGGGCATGTTCACCCTGGGGTTACCGTCCTGCTGTGGCAGCCTCCGAGCTGAGCTTATTTCAGATGTATGAATTTTGTATTTGGCGTTATTTGCTTTTGACAGTTTATGCTCATACTTCATTGTTTCTTCTCCCCTCTAGTTTGGAGGCTTCATGGGCTTCTCTCTGCACTGGAAGAAGTTTCACGTTCTCAATCAAACAGGGTGGCACAGGCAGGGTTTCCACCTTCTAGAGTGACGCCTGGAAGTGCTTGGCTCAAACACAGCCCTGGGGCCCTTTTTAGTGGGGAGATGCCAGGAGAAGATTTGGTGCCCTGTTAGTTTTTCCTGGTCTTTTTCCCTGGCGTGCTTTTTTTGCTCAAGAATCCTAAAGGAATTGGCAATAGTGTTGTAACATAATGGGGTTTTTTTAATGCAGTTTTCCAGGGAAGTTAGGAAAGACTGTGTTCTGACATAGGTGCAGTAAGTGCATTTGTGCCTGCAAAACACTGAAAATGCAGCCTGAGATTGTAATTAAGGTTAAAAAATGTTATCCCTGTACTGCCTGATAAAGTTTCACTGGCTTTGGTTGAAATATTTAGAATTGACTTAAATCACCTGCATTTCTTACTGACGAATTTAAATGAGAGAATCACTAATCCAATGCTAAATTGTACTGCTTTGATCAAGGATTAAACTGAGCTGGAATTGGCTTTTGGGACTAGAGCTTTGAAATGAACAGCCAGAGATGTTGTTACTTGTCTTCTATATTTTGGGACAGCTGATGTTTGAAGTACATCCCCAAAAGATTGAGCAAAAATAAATGATGCCTAGGCACTGTTGCTACCAGAATGAGCCCATCATGACTGGGCAGCAACCGAGAATGGGAGCTAGTATGAATTATGCTAGTGAGTAATGAACTCTGCATTTCCCATCTGTAAATGCTCAAAAACTAGCTAGCTATCTGTTGCACTCTAGGAGATAGTCAGGCCTGGTAAAAACATTTGTTAATTTGGCACTAAAAATCGCCACCACCTTTGTTTCAAACAGAGAAGACACAGCGAAGGGGTCTGCAGAGGGATATGTGAAAGAGTGGCAGATACCCCAGCCCAGGTATCTGTCTGTCCCCTAGTCCAGGCACTTATGTGACCCTGTGTCCCAAAAACATGTGCTCTGCCTGGCTCTGCAGCTGGATGCTTGCTGGGGGAGATACCCCTTCTGCTCAAAGTTGATTGTAATTTAATTGTAAGGTAATGTGTTCAAATCTCAGCTATGGTGGCTGCTGTTAGTTTTATGTAATTTTAAGGAAATGAGGATTATTAGTACAGATCTCCCTGTACTAATTGCTACTCTCTGGTTCATAACAGACCCCTTCCCACAGGCTAGAACTTCTTCTCAGGCAAGCTTTCCCCCAACTCCCTGCTTTCTGCTGTATTTTCTTCTCCCCTCAAACTCCAGTTGCTCCTCCCCAGCTAATCCCCTCACTTCAGAGAGACACTCTTGCTGTCAGTCCTCTTGGATTCCTGCTTTCCTTCTCTTGCTGAGCCCTTGAGCTTTTCCTGGCATGGGGAACGTTCACAGTTAATCCAGCAGGCATTCCTTCGGCAGCACTTCCCTGCCTGCAGCTCAGCAGCTGCCTTTGGCCAACACTGGCTCATACAGCTGTAGGGCTCCTCAGTGCTCTTCAGGGTCCCTTGATCCTCCGCAGAAGGTGCTATTGAAAATCCCAAGGAACAAACAGTTGCTTGTCCAATGCAGTAATTAAACTTTCCTCAGTATTAGTTATTTAGCTTTTCCAATAGAAAAACTGACATTAGCAAATGCAGCGGATGTCACGTAGCAAATGTTTGTTTGAAGGGACTGTCTGTTCCCCCACCATGCCTGTGTTACTGCCATGCATCCTGCTGCCATGATTTGTATACGGCCACGCCGGACGTTCAGCTGAGCTCAAATTGGACTATTTGGAGAGTGGTGGTTGGTGGTTGGCTTCCCTACTAGCCCCCAATTACTGCAGCAAACCAACTGTATTTTATAAATAAGTAAACAGAAGTGGTGGAGATCCAAAATCATTAACCAGATACATGTTTTGGCCCGAAAAGTAGCAAATGAGGCAATTTAAAGGTGCCTTCACCGTTTCTTCTGCTTCCCAAAGCCTGCAGCCCAAGGGATGCTCTGCAAGAGCTGGTGAGACCAAGAGATGCCTGAGCCACCAGCAGCGCACACCGAGGGGCCTGGACCCCGCTGCTGTGGCGGAAGAAAAAACTTGGTTACTTGGTTTGGGATGCTCAAGCTTAAAACACATTTATTTTTGTCCACTCTAATTCCTCCCACTGTACGGTGTGAATGATGTTAGAGTAATAAAATTCATTTTGCTGTTCCTTTGTCAAAAGCTGTCATTTGGAACATGCCAGACATCAAAATTTGTAAAAGAAAATATATGTTCTACTTTCCTTTTACTTACCTCTGTGTTTTTCTGCCTTTTAAGCTTCACTGAGCTATGTTTACAACCTTTTTTCTTTTTTGTTTGGACAAGATGCTTCCTTTTACTTTTTGTTCTTCCTTTCTTGTGTTTGAATGGGAACTGAGAAAATAAGTAAGCAAAGAAAAACTCCATCCAAAATGCCAGGAACAAACTAGAAGAATGTGTTCAGAAAAACTGTCATAGTGTGAGACTTGCAATAAAATTACCAGTTTTAGCACAGCAGCTTTTATACTGAGATCCAGATTTTCAAAGATACCACATTTGTGCTTGTAGGCGCCCTGACTTGTCCTTTAGACAGAAGTTACTGCGTCCTGTTTGGTGTAGAAAGACGTTTGGTTTTATTTCCATGTTTTTGTTGTGAACAGTGTCATGGAAATCAATCCCAGGAATTGGGAACAAGCTTTTGTGCCACATTGCCCTTGTTTGCTCTACAGCAGTATCGTGCCGTAAAGCATCCTGGCTGTGTTTCAGGGATGCTTTTCTGCGACTGGGTTTCTGTCACCAAAAGATTTGCTCGCTGCGGAAAAACAAGAAATGTTTTGGATCTCTTGTTGGCAAGGGGGGATGGGGGGGAAGAAAGAAAAAAATGGCTAAGCAGGTAAACTGTTTCCATCCTGTGGTGTGGTGCCAAGACCAGGGCACCACACAGCAAAGTGTTAGAGTGAAAAGTCCCATGGAGCTTCTACTTCTGGAGAAGGCAGCAGTCGTTATTACTGTGTTTGTCTTCCAGCTACGTGGAGTAGCTGGTAAAAAAAAAAAAAAGCAGTTTTTATTTAGCGGATGGGCAACCAGCATATAGAGAAGCCAGACTTCTTCCCAAAATGCAGCTGTGGGTGCAGAGGTGGAGCCCACTGTCTCAGAAACCTTAAGGCTGAGTGCAATGCTATAGCCCTCACTTGGCCACCTTTTCTTTAGGATGATCATTGCCTTCTAGGATTTATCCTCACCCACATGTTTCATAGTGGAAGACATCTCGGAGGCTGCTGCGGTGAGTATTTATGGGGTTGTTTCTTCTGCAGCAACGGAAGCCGGGCAGTGGTGAACACAGCAAAGCTCCCTAAGCCCAAACCACTGAGCTGGCAATGGCTGCGATTCCTCTTCTGTCAGCATGGCTATGCTTCAGCCCTTTCCATATCTCATTAATAACTCATGCTTAGGTATGTTTTATTTATGTCTCCTAATGAAGCCCATTTTTCAGCCTGATGCCGTAGCATCCCAGGTGACTGTCACCTGCTCTGAGGGCTGCGCGGCTTCTGCGGCCCCAGCTCATCCCTCGTCTTCTTCTGGGCTCCAGTGGCAGAGAGGATGTTGGTCTCTTAGGGGGGTAATTGAATGAAAAAGGGCCCTTGCAGCCCAGAGGCAGGTGATAAATCCTTGTAGGGAAGCCAGTGTGCAGGACAGTATGGCCGAGGTGGCATTAACCCTTCCTGCTGGAAAGGTACAGCATGTGCTGGTACCCTGAGGGCAAATCCTGCCCAGAATCCCACATGTGTGCTTTGGTTGCAACAGGAATGAAAGCCCACCCTGCCTTGCTGAGAATACATTAAGCAAGTGCAGTTGTGCTGGCCCATGCGACAGGCGCGCTGTCCCTTTGCTGCGATGTACAGTGAGTCCCGGGCTGCTTCTGGAGTGGTTTGGAAAATTTGGGCTTTGTCCCTAGCTGTAAACTATTGCAAAAAAGGGGTGAATTCCTTGTGGTTCTTGTGCATGCCCATGCATCCTTTCTGTTTTGCATATAAAACCATGAGGGGTTTTTTTTGAATGTGTTATTAAAGCTAGAAAGAGGGGTTGGTGACTCTTTGTCCAATACCTTCCATTTATGTTATCGCAATGAACAATTTGTGTGTGCTGGAGGTTTTAATGGGCATTTATTTTCTCTGTAACAACTACCCCAGCTGCCCCAGTTGAGACTCTCAGGAAAAGCCCAGGATAGCGAGAGCAGGCACTGGGGCATGTCAGGGCTAATGCACGCTGGCAGCGCTTGAGAGGGCCCCGGGACGGGAACAGCGAGGGGACGCTGCGGGTCAGCGTTGGAGTGGCGCTGGCAGAGCCACAGCAGACTGCAAAATTAGCTTTTTAGACTGACCTGATTCCTTTCTGCACGGTAGGGAATGGGGTTTTCCAAGAGGTGGCTGGTATTTAGGTGGCTAAAGGTATAGATAGGTGCTTATTGGGGGGAAAAAAAAAAGAAACCAAAAAAACTAAAGAAAAAAACAAACCCCAAGCTCCCTAAATATTTTCATTGCCTGATCCCTTTTGATTTCACAGCCTCTTGGCAAGGCAAATGGACTTGCAGTCCGAAGAGGCAGGAGGTGTTGTTTCCAGCAAGGCTGTGTGAAGCTGACGGAGGGGTTTTTGTGCCTTGGACAAGGACATTTCCCACTGTCCTGATGACCAGCAGTTTCAAGAATTGGGAGGGAGATTTTTAAAGGTAGCTAGGAATTAACACCACCTTAATTCCAGTAGAAGCTAGGAGCCTAGACAGACTTGGAAAGCCTTTCTTTGATGCCCAAGATACTTAAAAACATCCCACCCACATATGCCTGTTTCTTTAAACATCTCACTACATGGGAAAATACATTTCTTTAGCTTTTTTCCCGCCCTTTATCCCAATCAAGAACTCTTTCGTTGAATTGTTTGTCTCAAAAACTTTTTTTCCCAGTTAAGATGAGTATTTTCATCAGAAACGGCTTTCAAAATCAGAAGGCAGTTTCTGCTTTCCTCAGGGAATACATAGATAATGGGTATTTTTTTTTTTTGTAAATAAAACTAGTTGTTGGGTTTTTGATACTCTGTAGTACTTGGGAGCTGGGGGAGTGATCTGCACATGGTCTTGCTGTGGTGAGTAAATGGCATGAGACAGCAGCTCTTGTTGGCAAGGGGCGACCTACAGTTCCCAAATGATGTAGAGAACCCCTTACAAAGATAACTTGGCTCTTTGCTGCTGCGCGATGAGACTGCCAGACCCTGTTACCTGGCTGTAATTAGGAAGCAGAGAGCCTGCTTGGGAGTTGAGAGAAGCCTGTTAATGAGGATGGGGTAAATGAAGAGTAATGAGCTAACAGCAGAGTGGAGTGGTAAGAGGTGCTGGTTGAAGGATTGCTGCTGTGGGTGATGCACCGTCTCATGGGGTGGCACTGGGAGGACAGACGTACCTCCCAATTCCTACTCCATCACTAGCTCTTGCTATTTAATTAAGAGCCTCATGATGTTCTTGGGGTTTTACTTGCTGGGGTCATTGGGAGAGGGGAAACAACATTTCCATCTCTTGTGGTAGCAAGGAGGAAATTTGAAAACATGTTTTTTACAGCCCCAAAAGATAAACGGTTGTCTGTCTTATGTGGGCAGACTGTGATTTAATGCTAAGCTAAAGATGGGAGGGAGGGCAGGAAGACCTGACTCCTTCTGAGCACTGATTTTGACTTTATACTCATCTTCATCTAAGCCCCTTCTACCCTTCAGGTCTCTCATAACTCACCTCCAGCTATATCTTTCCTCTGTCCTTAGGCAATGGGTTTTTTTATTGATCCTGGATTGTGCACGATTGGCAGCCTTGCAAATTAAAGACAGAACTTGACAAGAGGACGGAGGGCATAGAGGCCACGCCGATGCCATTGGAGCATTTGCCGTGGCTGTAGTCGATGGGCTCCCTGCAAAGGGATGCAGTGCTGCAGCAGTGGGCAGCATGGACGATGGAATCAAGACCTTCAAAAGCAGTCTTGGGGAGTAATTTTAATAGCACTGACTGTAGCCTGGTCATAAATTTGTTCTTACGCTTCTCTTTTGCTGACTTAAAAATACGAATGGGGCACAGCGTGTGGGAAGTCATTTGCTGCTGTATTGCCGGGAGGTCTTGAAAGGTGTTGTAGATCCTGCTATTAATCAAGGATGGATTTGACCATTGGATGCAGGGCCTTGAACGTCACCCTCTGCCCCATGTGTCCCCTGCCGCAAGGGCATGTCGTGGTGATGCACAGGCAGCCCCTGAGGCTGGGAAGTGCTGCTGATTTGCATCTCTGGTTTGTAAGCTCAGCCAGGTGTTTTTGGAGGATGAAGAAAAATTTCCTTGACTCAGATGACATTTAGTCTGCTTTATCATATAGTGAAAAATCAGGCCTTGAATTTGGAAAGCTGTGGAAGGTCCACAAGGTCACCACTGGCCAATGTGCAGAGTGTATGAGAGAAAGAAATGCAAATTCAGATAATAGTGTGGTTTGACAATTGCCATTTAACTTTTTTTTAAATAAAACATAGTTCGCCAAAGTTTGTAAGATGCAGCGAGCTCAGGGTCAATATAAACAATATTTTTTTTAATATTATTTCAGAATTAACATTACTCTGCTTATCAACTGTCTGAAGTTTCTCTGGTTTTGTGTACATCTCACCAGAGAGGGTTTGGATGTTAAAACCGTGGATGTAAAGAAAGTTGATTTCCCTGTTTAGTAATTGAGATACTTTCCCCCCGACTCTGTTCCTTACAGCTATGTGAGATTTTTGCCTACTTCTTCTAAGTCAGGGAATAACACAAAACAGCCTGGAAGCCAGTGTTTAAAACAGGTGAAGAAATACCTTGATTTCCTATTCCCCTGCGCCTGTAGAGTTTTTTTATCTGTAGCATCTCTTCCCTCGTGTACAGGCTGACTTTGCATACTCGTGGGGATGTACCAAATCACGCTGCTTCATTTATGTGGAACTGAGAGGGGATCTGCAGCAGGTTGGCCTGGAGGCCAGTCTGCTCTGTGCCCCAGGGCTATGTCAAGGAAATCGGTGGGGTTTTTAACTCTATTAGCTTCTCAGTTGCTCTGCTCTCTTAGTTTGGCAGGAAGTACTTTTGTTTTAATTGCGAAAATCCACCCAAATTTGACAGAATTGAAAGTCTAAAATCACCCCATGGGCACCCCCAGTAAATTTTATATAATGCTGTTCTCCCTCCTTGTGAAAGTCTTAAAATTCAGGGCTCCCACCAGGCTGCCATGTGCCTTCAGTGTGACATCTGAAGCAACTAGACAAAATTACAACCCTGCATCAGTAAAAAGGATTTTTCTTCCTTAACTTCTTGATGCTATATTCCCTACAAAAATTTAAAAAAAAAAAAAAAAAAAAAATCCAAATATCAGGTGCTAGAAAGGCAGGAACTCAAGTTATCTACAGACTGATGTTACTAGTACAGGATATTTTATATCCTTGCTGGCAGATCTAGGCTTTCTGTCCTGTCTAAGTGTAAATACCTGGTAAGGAACTAAGTTTTCATTTCATTGCTTGATGGAATTACTTTGAATGGTAATGGATAAAATGAAATGACTTTATTAACTAACAAAATATTTTAACAGTGCATTGCAGAAGAGTAAGAGGACAAAAATAATGTGAAGTGAGGTTTCAGTGTTCTGGCTCTGGTAGAGTCCTGAGATGATAACAAGGCTACATATTAGCAAGACATAAAGGTCTGTATTTTAGTTTATATTTCTGTAATCTGGCCAAAAAAATATGTTTCTATGAGTTACAGATACAAACAGAAAGCTAAACAACATTGGCTCTTGCTGTAGGCTAAAATTAGGGTCATTTTTCAATTAGTTCCAACAAATCTGGTGGTCACCAGCTGCTCTCCTAATGCAACAGTTAGCTAATAACAAGAAGTGCTTCACTAGCTTCCTGCTCCCTCCCTGGTACGTTACGCTGGCTCATTTAGCTCGGGTAAAAGGAGCGATCTGTCTCCTTGGGGAGTGTGTCGGGATGGGATCTGGGCAGGATCCTTCCGATCACTTTGGTCTGTTGTATGAGCTAGTTGCATCCCACCATTCTCAGGGGAAGGAAAATAGCACCATGTGCCTCATCCTCGGGTCTATTATTTCCATTGTTTTCTTTCAATAAGGCTTTTTAAAAACTTTTCTCTAAACGTGCTGTGTTGTGCATTTGAGGCTCAGCGGGTCCGACGCGCTGGAGTCGGGGTTGTGTCCTTGCCCAGGCTGGCAGCCCTAGTGCGGAACTTTTCTCCTCTTCTTGGTTTCACTTGGATCCTGAGGGTTATTGTAACCTAGTTTTCTGTGAGCGATTTCCTTTTTTCTCTCTCCCTATTGCTCTTTTTGCTTTATGGAGTATAGCCAGATTAATTGCACAAAGCCGTGGAAATCAACAGCAGTGTGTAATTCAGAGCTTGATAACTGATAGTGGGAGGGTGCAGGGGAAGGGTTATGCTCCTTGCAAAATCGCCACACGATTTATCAATCCCCAAGTCTGCATTTCCTTTTTTGCAATCTATTTCAGGAAACACAAACCTAAAAGGAAACTAACTGCCTTTTCAAATAAATGGTCTACCTTCACAAGCAATATGCTGCTTCTCATCCGAGTGCATTGGACTGCAGAGGAACAGTCATAAGATAATGTTTTCTCCTCATACACACTTTTTTTTCCACTGAGAAAACATGCCTGAGCAGAAAATGAGTGCTTTGGACATTTGTCCAGAGTTTTGCAGCTGTTTGCTTCATACTGTTGCTATTGCTGTAACTGTGCTGCCTCGGATAGATCAGCATCTATTGCACTGGGGCCAAACACCAAATAAAAGAATAAAAATTATTAAAAACCAACACTTGCTGAGATATCTGTGTGTGAGCGTACTTTTCACCAAGGTACCTCAACCTAAACGTGAAGTTAACCAGAGACTCAGCTTTTTCTATGAGAAGATGTAGCCTTTTCTCTGCTGACTGGCATGTGACCAAGGGGAAATACCATCCTTTTTCAGTCAAAGGCTTTGCATGTAACTCTTGGTGTTTGGTGTGTGTCCCCCACCTTGCTTGTATCTTGTTTTGCTTGAAATACACTTGCATATCTTTAAAAGTTTTGGGAAATTAGGAATGTAACTGATACATCCAGCAGTGAGGAAGGCAGAGTCTTTCTCCCCATCTAGTTTCTTCCCAGGTCTATTGCAACCCATGTGAGTGGTCCAAGAAATGGAGGTAGCTGGGAGCTTTTTAGTTAGGAGAGTCGGAACCCAGAGATCCACGGGATCTGTAGAGTTTTGATGTACCTGCGATTAGAAACTCCTTCCTGAGTCCAGGATGAGCTTTCTAATCACCATCAGACTAAAGAGAAAAAGACATTTCCCTGAGAAGTAGGCAATGGCTGGGTGGTCAGGACATTCACATGAGCAGAGAGTTCCCATCTCAGATTCCTGATGTGCCTGATATAGATCTGGAGCTGGAATTGGCATCTCAGGTTGTTTTAGGTTATCAGCTATGACATATATAGCCTCTGTATCATCAAACACACACACACAAAGAAGTTCAGGTTTTGCAAGACAAAAAATACTTCCCCACTCAGATCTGCTGGCAGTGCGACAAGAAATGCATGTAGAGGTATGAATCCAATAACACAGGTCTGTCATCCTGAAGTAATTCTTCCTCTGCCTGTAAGTGAGGACTCCAGGGCTGAGCATCAATTTATCCAATATCTCTTCAGTGATCCCAGCTGGAAAATAAAATAGTGGCTAGTTAGTTTACTTATAAGCTACTGTCCCCATATGTTAACAATACCTATGGTCTTACATCCCAAGGTCTTTTCTTTGATGAACTCATCACAGACTAGTAAAGCAGGAAGAAATAACTCCTTCTTGTTTCTATGATATGTAGCTGAACATTCATAAAAATGAGATGCTTTCAGAAAGCAAGGAATTTAAATAGTAATAATACACTGTCTGCGTTCCTCCTGTAAAGCAAGCATTGCTTCCCTGAGCAGTTCGTTTCTTATGCATTTTCTTTCTTTGAATATATTCTCGTGTTTTCTTATTAACTCGCTTCCCACCCTGGAAAGAGCTATTGCTTACAGTTTTGTCTTCAAGCAATGATCATAATAATAGATATTAAAATGACTCAAGAAATTCAGGTACTAGAGCACCCACATTTATACATTCCTTTCTGGGAAGAAAACCCAAAGAAATATAAAGAGGGGATAAACCAGACTGATTTGAATAACAAAAAGCAGTTCTGACATCCCTCACAGGGTAAATTAAATTGATTGTAGTGTTTCTGATACATTTTTCTTGGAAAACAGTCAAGAGCTAAGCTTTTGTTGAGTAAGTTCAGGCTTTGTGTGTCTGTCTAGCTAAGGTGGTATCATTTGGTGCAGTGAAGTAGGCTGGTTTCAGGTTGCAAGCAGCACAGGAGATGTGCTGATGGTTAAAACCTCAGTGGCCAGGTCCATCCTGATTTTGGGAATCTTAGGGGGTGAAGTAAACTCTGCACAGCCCCTGACCCTGCAGCATATCCATATTACTGCTGGTAAATGCAATGGATTAGCTGTGGTCTTGGGCTCGTGCTCCCTGTACTGCATAGGGACATACCAAGTGAAATACACTTTCCCACTTCAAGGCAGCAGATGAAGTTCAACCCAAGGACTGACTACCATCAGCCTTTTCATGTGTACCCCCAACATCTTTTAGAGATCTGGAGATGTTACCGGTGGAAAACAAAGCCCATTACTGTGTTTGTTTTGCTGTCATGTTGCACAGTCCTGCTTCATGCATGGCAGGTGTGTTGAGGAACTGCTTTTTGGGCAGAGCATGCGTGGGTCACCTGTCTGTCTGTGGAGACAGGAGCCAGGCCCCAGGTGCCCTGGGGTGGAGCACTTGCATCCAAGACGACTGATATGAACAAAACCCAAACATGGATGGGGACACAAAGTCATCAGGTGGCTGATGTGAACTTGTGTCGTGGTACTGAGTTCAAGGACACTGTGACTGTGTTGGCCTGGGATTTGCCCCAAGACCTGTTTTGTTTAGGGGCTTCTTTGCAAACCCTGTATCAGATGCCCATATTGGCTTGGGCCTTTTGAAGCCTTAAAGTATCGAGCTGGGTCTAAGTAAGGTTGTCCAGCTAATGCTGTCTTTTCCCTAAAGGGAGCTGTGAAATCCTGTAGAAGCTAAATGTCTCCAGAGGTGGCCTTGGGTCATAGGAGGAAGTTTGTTCATGCATGTCGCACTCATGTATGTGTTGGAGCCTGGATCCTCTGTGGTCACTCCTTGGGGGCCTGTTTCAGGTCCATGATGAGTGTCTCCCCAGCACTGCCACAAGGAATGTGACTTAGAGCCATGGTGCCTGGAGGGAGCCCAGTCTGACCAGTGGGTTGGCGTGACGGGACCAGTGGGACAATCTCCATTGCTGGCTTTAGCCATCTTCTTGGGAGATGTTGGAGTTATCAACGCTGCGTTGCCAGAACCCTGCCACACCCAAAGTGTTTGCCAAAAAACCCCCTTTATCTGCCACTTCTACTGTAGCTTGGGGTAACGTGATATTTTCATTTTCGAAGAGTTGCACCACTTTTTTCCCCTGTACATAAGCATCAAACGCTGTTTGCTGAATATTTCACTTGTTCTTATTTGGACTGAAGGTTTCTGTTACCACTCGCCCTTGGGGGACCAATTTAGCTGCACTGAACCAGTTTTGGTGTTCAATTCCTTCTCTTCAAAGAGCTGCATTTCCACATCAGTTGAACCCTTCGTGTGCTGGCATCTTCCACACTTCCAGCTCAATGAGTGTTTGAATGTTTAAAAAAGATATTTCTCCCTCCTGTCTATCCTCACACATACATATGCCTCTGCTCTCTAAACGGTGGGGGGGACATGAAAGCCACGCTGAGAAGCGGGGGAGATTTTGATGTAAATGATGTACTGCAAGGGGCACAACCTCATTCCGTCTGAGTGAGGTTTTATGCACAGAACTGCAAGATATTCAGCCCATGTATCATTAAAGTGTTGCAGCAAAGCCTCTCCTAGCCACCAAGTGCCTGAGTAAATTCTGAATTGCTGGCCGTGTCTCAGCTCTCTGCCCCAACATGCGCTATGATACCATCTTTCGCAATTGCAAACATGTCCTGCAGCATCCCGTTGTTTGCAGGGGTCTTGTCCTGAGTAAATCTTCACCCAGTTGGTGTCTTGTGGCTTTCATACGTTGATGGGGAAGCCTGCAAAATTCACTTTGTTCTCTTCCAGTCTTAGGAAGAGATGCAGGCAGAGGAGGTAATTTCAGTCTGTTGTGTTTTTCTGGTAAAATACACAGGATTAAAGATAATATGGGTGTTTTGGTGCCCATAGTATTATGAAATAATGCTTAGAGATTGGAAATGCAGTAAGTGTGAGTATTGTTTTAGGTTATGACTTTCCTTAATTTAATCAAAGTTTGTGATGTTGATGTCATGGTGGAGGAGAGAGGGCATTGTGTTTTATTACAGGGGATTTTCAGAAGCATCATTCTGACTTCAGCACATGGGTCTTTTCAGGAGGTTGGTGCTCTGCAATCACACAGATACTTTGGAAAAGCCCATCTCACTGTCTTATTTGAATCATCTCCCCACACTCAGCTGCATAGGAATCAGCCTATTCAGACTGTACAGGATAAAGATACTAGAGCCAAAACAAACTCCTGGAGAGGATCCCTGAATGTGGTGTATGCATGTATCCTGCACCAAGAGTGCAAATACCCTTTAAATCCTATACATTCCTTCTGGGCCATTAAGCAGGATCCTTATTTCCCTTCAGATTGTAGCATCTGAGTGATGGATTGCAGAACCTGCCTATCAGTTTAACTTCTCAAGCCCTTTTGGAAGACATGGTGCTGTATAAGCAGAATGTATAATTATTTAGAGGGGGTTTTTTGCTGTAGGTATTGGCACAATGAGTCCAAATGATCTTTTTCACCCTAGCTGGTACAACTCTTTCTCACTGTAGGATGGAAAAAGCCTGATGAAAATAGGTCAAGGGACTATGATGTAAATGTTAGTACTTAAGGACTCCATCACAAGCTGGTGTAACACAGCATCCATGCTGGGTTGGCTGGGTCTGGTGTGTGGTGTGCTGGGGAGGTATGTGTTTTAATGCTGGTACTGTGTAAATTGTGTTATGTTAATTGTGTGTTAGTATTAGTAGTATATTACAGCCTGTAGCGTGTGCAGGGTAATACAAAATTTGAATGATTGAAATCTGTGTCCTCAGCATGGCTGACTCGATAGAGCATCCAGGAGAGGCATTACGTGTGTTCACGTATTTCCCTTCCCGTCTTGTGCACAGGCTGTCATCTCCGCCAGCTCCTGTTTACTGGACACTGCTGCTCAATTCTGCATAGTCAGACTCTGCTATTTAGGGATGGCACCGAAGCAGTATTATTTGTTTGCTTTTCCTATTCCATATGCACGCCTGCCCTTCCCTTAAAGCCTCAAAGAGAGCAGGGTGACACATGCAGAAGACCCCTGCCAGGGCTTGCAATGGGCTTGCAATGACCACCCAAAGCCCAGGACACCTTGCTCTCCCAGTTCTCCCCCGTGCAAAACACAGCTCTGAACTGGTTCCATGCTTGGTGGCAAAGGAGATGTCAAGCTGATCCCCAACACAAGCCCAAGTCATTGAGGGCTGGGATCCATTTATTTATTTGTGCCTTATCCTCTTGGCTCTGGTAGTCGGGTTATTAAGATGAGGCTTGTCAGCACTCCAAAGAGGGTTGGGGGGATCTTTTGCATCTTTCATGCAGTTTGATCCTGCTTGGCTTGTTAACACTCAGTTGCTTTTGTGATTAATTATTTAGTCCTTTCCCTCAGTACTGGGGTATAATAGCGCAACCCCCATTTCTGCTGAGATTCACAGTTCTCTGCTTTTCCCTGCAAGCCCTTCGCACCACCTCGAAGCACAGAGCAAAGAGGTCTGGGCTGCGGCGCTTAAAGAGCCCGTCAGCTGCCTGAGCTGCTGCTCGCCCTGCGGCACCGCTGCGGCAGCCGGGCAAGGTCGGGGGCTCTGCCTGCAGCCATCAGTCTCAGCTAGTGCACGCATCGAAGTCAGTGGGGAGCAGTGGGGAGAGCTGTCCCCAAGTGCCCTGTCCCTCCAAACACGGCCTCTCGCTCCAATGGGTACTTGCTTGATGGGGAGACATCAGATGGGGCCAGTGTTGACTCCAGATGCAGTCAGACACAAGAATTGCAAATCGGAGGTGAACTTGTCAGTAGAGAGACTTTATTTGGGGAGTCAGGCTTGGCAGCCCTCTTCCCTTTCTCTTTTGGATGCCTTTTGAACAGCTTTCAGTTCAAGTTTTTGTAATCGCTCAGGCATAGCCATTTGGTTTTGGGGGTGTTGCTTGTTGTCTTGATTTGCTCTCTAAGGTGACATGTGCAAATAATTTTGCTAGTTCTCTGCACCCAGTGCTCAGGCACCCGCTTGCATGTAGTGGGGGCTTGTGCCTGTGATGGGGCAGGTGTGGGGCCCCGAGCGTGCTGCTGTGAACCACAGGTGCTAGTGTGTGTTCACACACTGTATGTGTGCAGATGGGCGTAGGGTGAATTTGTGCCCAGTGGGTGCTGGGGTTGTGTTTTGAAATGGGTGAGCTGAGTGCTTGTAACACCCAAACCATTGCCTATCTTCTGGGGCTGCAGGGCCAATGGACCATATGCAACTGGTGGCAGGTGGGGTGTCCTCTGGGGCTGGCAGGTCCCCCCAGCTCTGGGAGGCATCTTCCTCCCTCCCTGAGCATCCTCATTTGTGCTTCCTGCTTGAAGCCCTAGCTGCTGGATAAGGCGAGGCCTGAATAATTAGCAAGGAATTAGCTGTGTTTTCTTTATGACACGGTCTCCCCGGTCCCTCTGATGTTTGTATCCTCCTTTCATCTCGCGCCTCTGTGGCAGGCGCCCTGCACAGCCGTGGGACGCGTGGGAGGCTCTGCCGAGCGGTGGGCAGGCGTGTCCCAGCGCAGCAGGGTCGGGAGCTGGTGCTCGTGCCCCAACCCTGCAGATGTGACTCAGAGGGTGCGAGTGTCCTTCGCCCTGCTGCAAACTCCCTGTCTGCTGCTGGACAAACCACTCTTCCTTCAGGTCTGTAAAATAGTAAAGTGCCAACTCCCCTCCCCACCAAGGGTGTTGGAAAAGCTGATTACTTTATGCTTAGGAAGCTGATGAAGCATTAGCCTGGGTTTCTTTATATTTTATTGGGGTCCATAAATTAAATGGAAACTCACAATGATGAGGAAAGGAGCCAGGGAGAGCAATTATTTGTCGGGAAGACATCATGACTAGTGGTTTTGCTACACGTTAATTGAAAGCGTTGCAAGTTTTAGCAAAGTAACACCCGAAGGCAGCTGGTACTGAGTGTATCAAGCAGACTACCACAGGCTGCATCACTCACTCGCTGTTTAGGAAGCTCAGTAGTAACCAAAAGGTGTTAATCAAATAGCATCTTTAAGACTTTGAGCCAGATGACGGAGCCACAAAGCCCCAATCCTCTGAACGTCCCCATGTCTCTGTTTTTAAAGCTCAGGCCCTTGCCTGCAGACCAATTTACTGTCTCCAAATGTCTGTGCTGCAGTTTCCTCATAGGTTATAATTTTTGAATGGCTCATCCCTGCCAGATCCATTGGGGATGTTTTGCTTAACCTCCCAGGGCTGTACTTTGGTGTAAATCTGTGCAAAATCTTCCTTGGAGCTCCCTATGCAGATGTGGAGTGCAGAGGCATGGGTGCTCATGGCCTCGGCCCACATGCTCTCACCATAAAACTTTCAACATGCAGATCCAAGGCCTCAAACACCTCCCAGGTGAGCGGCAGTGGGTGCCTGTGAGCCCTGGCTGCCCACCACAGCGTGATGGGGACTGTCACCCTCACGGTACGGAGTGCCACTGAGGCCCTCCCTGGGGCTGGATCCAGCCTGCGGGAATGACATCTCGTTTCTGATCGGAGAATCATAGTGTGTTCCTCCATCTCCAGTGTCCATTAATAGCACATAAATAACCCGCTTGGGTCAGAGATGCTGAGCGTAATACGTAAGCTGGAAAGAATCCAGAGCAGAGGCTGGACTTGCTGCCCTGGCAATTAGATCATAGTAAAATAAAATTCAAGCCCCGAATGCCCTTCTCTTTTCCAAACTCAACCAACTCTTGAAATTACATTGGGCTATACCATAAGTGTAAGTACCCCAGGTGTAGTTTTTTCACACAAAACAGCATTTTAAGACCCCAGTATCATAACCATTGAGCCATTTTGGTCATATTATTTATTAATAGCTGCTGCTTCAAGGACTGGGTCTTGATACATGAGCTTCACTTTATACCATTGCTTAGTCTACTTAATGCTCATGGAACTATTCATGTTATAGGGAAACTAACATACATAATAACTTGTGGGATTCAGGCTGTCTATAAGAATATGTTTACCTTCTCATTTTTCAGGAAATTAGCAAAAAAAGATAGTTCTGTATTAAAAGGGTATATGAAGTAAGGAAGTTTAAAATACACATTATATACAACATCTTGGCAAAGTCCCACTTACAAAATCGTTAGGTCTCTCAAATTATTATCTAAATAAAGATTTTATTGTATTTTAATGTGCTTTATTATATTCTGCAGTGCCCTGAGCACCTTGACTTCATAAATAAAAGAATTATTATGTAGAGTCTTTGCAATATGAAAATTAATGCTTAAATGCTTGGAGACTTATAAAAATTTCAGCAGGTTTGCTAAGGCTAGTGATGAGGGTTCATAAACACGCTAATTTTTCCACTCTTAAACATTTCAGGTCAGTGGAGTACAAGTGGAGATTTAACAAAACCTGTGCTCTTTTAGTAAGAGACTGGAGTGTTTGGAGGGCAGTGTACCCAGCTGTTACACTGCAGCACTCTCTAATAACATCTCCAGACACTGCAATAGCAATAAAGCATGACAAGATTGTATGATAACTCTATTAATCACTTTTTCCGGTAACATGAAGAGAGCATGTTATAGCAACCATCTAACCCCCATGTCCTTTCAGTGCCACAGGCAATTTGGGGCAATTGTTGCAGAGGACCCCCACCCGTTGTCTTAGGCTCTAAACTCACTTTAACTCATTTTTTGGGTGGTGCATGTAGTGTGTTTTCCTTCTTGGAAGGAATTGGGAGCAGGACATGCATGTGCGTCTGTTCCACCTGCCTGCCAGGAGACGCTTTGGGAGGGGAGCAAGGCCAGTTTCATGCAAAGGCACATTAAACATGCTCACCCCAGCTTTCCTCCTCACTTTGCATTATTTATGTGTTTTTCCCCTAACTTTGCAACTTGGGGCATAGGGCAGGAAGAAAGCTCTGGGATGGGAGTGCCTTTGCGCTGGGTTTATGGTAGGAGCTTGTTGCAGAGTGGGTATCAGTGCCCTGTCCAGCCCTCTCCAGGTCGGGTCTCCTGAGCCCTGGGCGGGGTTGGCAGCAGCATCCCTCCCGCTGGTGCGGCTCTGCATCGTGCACAGGAGGATCTGCACATCTCCACAGCGTGTTCCCTGGTGGGGGAACTGCTCTGAAGTCCTCAGCGGCCAAAGATTAAATGCTGCAGGCGGTCTGTGGATGGATGATCTATTGCTGATTAAGCACACAACGGGGAAACTGCGGGTTCTTTCCTCATGTAAATTTGCGCATCTAATGGCTGCTTGGGTAGCAGTCACATAAAATCGGTTTGGATGGAGAGGTTTCCAAAAGGATGCTACTCGATCTCTGCCACCCACTTTCCAAAGCTCCTCAGTAGCCAGGAGGCGTCCCAGAAGAAGATAATTAGGCTTGTGCTATTTCAACCTCCTCTAATCCCTAAGAAAGAGTTAATTACAGTCTTTTCCCTCTTGCTCAAAGGTGGCTGGGTATTATCATCAGAGCTGTAATTATTCATGCTAATTGCTTATTTGGGGAGGGAGAGAGAAGCCCCAGACTCCACATCAGTGGTTAGCAGAGCAGACCAGGTGCGCTTTGCTAAGGCTGGACCGAGGTAGCACTAGCAGGAGGTTGGGGATGCCGGAGCGTTTGTGAGCGAGTGGCGGAGCAGACCCAGTCCTGGTAATGCTGCCACCTCCTCCGGGACTGAGAAAAAAGAGCATGCACTTTTTGCAGACCTTCCTCCGGTGGAGGGCACTCCGAGGTAATTGTACTCCTGGCTGGAGTCTTCATTTGTTTTGTGGCTTAATTAACCTTTCATAATTTTTTTTTTGTTTTGTTTTAAATCTCCGTACGAGGGAGCAGGGTGGGTTGTGAGATGCTTGTCTGAGGTTTGTGTTTGATCTGTAGCTCTTCCGCAGGTCTTGCGGCTGATATTTCATTAACTGAACAAAAACTTCTGTGATCCCCTGACAGCCTCGGTGTTGGTGTGTTGTTAGAGGAGGTGGTGTGTCTGTCCTCTTCCCTAGTTATGTACTTCTAATAATAGGGCTGATTTCCTTTGGAGGCTTATTCCTGTAACCAGATCTGGGGCTTGCCTGTTAAAAGCAATGGATTTAAGCTTATTTTTTGGTGGCTGAAGGTATCTGAAGTGTGGTGGTCCTGATTAGATGCTTTGAAGGCAGTAGTGTGGTAGAATTTAGCATGCTGCAGAAGCTGGACTTGGTGGGAAAATGCTGTGGGAAGCTGTCTCCTTGGGCATACCTGGAGTGGTTTGGGGATGGTGGTGCGCTGTGAGCGTGATGGCACACGCTGGCTTCTTCTGAAGTGACCAAATTGTTGGTGAGGTGGGAGCTTGTTGTGAGGACTTGAGTCATCCCTAAGAAGTAATTATTTTGCTTTATTGTTTCCTGGAATAGAACGACCATGTGTCCTGCTTGACACATGGGTTGCAAACTGCTCCTGGTATATCTAATCTTTGCATGTGTCTGTGGTGATGAGCAGTCCACTGTGGCGTGGGTTGTTTTCTGTTGATCTTTCTGTTTTCTCTTAAGCCTTTGATTCCCGCGGTTCTTAAGGCTGAGAAAAACAACCTTAAGAATCACACTCATAGGTGACATGAACTATGCAGGTTTTAACAAAATAACGGGAAGGAGCTGCCCCCTGCCAAATACCTTTGAATGTTCCTCTATCCTTTTACTAAAGGTCTCTCTGCTCCTTACGGACAGCATCCACGTGCTGTGCTGAAAGCCAAACCAGGCTGCTCTCTTTTCTGGAGATCTAAAATTATTATCCTTGTGCTTTAACTTCCTAACTGGCCATAATTATGTTTTAATGTACTGAATAATCTTTTCATCTGGATGTTTTACTACTTACTTAAATTACACAGACTTTCCACATTCATATCGTTTTCCAGACAGAGGAATTGGCTCAAGTACAGTAAGGTAGGGACCAGGGACTGCTGCTGCAGGGACTGCAGTCGTCCCCATCCTCTGGGGTGGGAGGCAGGGACAGGGATGGGGAGATGTCTTTTTGTAAGTATTGGGGCAGTTTGGATTTACAAAGAGGTTGGAGGCTTGGATCTCTATTCTAACAGGTATTGCGTTGCTGAACCTGAGCTGAAGGTTTATTTGTAGTTTTCTAAGCTTTTGGCATGCTGATTATTTGGAATGCTAGATATCTCCAAGAAGGCAAGGAATCCCAATTTATAGAGGTAGTACAATAGAAATAACCTTTGGTAAACCCACCACAGTGCATCCAAATCTGGATCCTCTAAAGGTAGCAAATTTTTTACTTTTCTTGAACTCTGTGGGAATTAAAAGCCTCTGTGCTTCCTAAGGCATCTGGCCAAAGTGTAGTGTGGTGTCATTTTTTTTTTTTTCTTCTTTCCTTTTTTCTCGTTGTATCTTCTGACAATTACCACTTCATCCTTTGCTGTTCTGTGCCAGAACAGTGTAAGTGCATGTTGTCCAGCCAATTGCTACTTACCTCTTTCCTACGGATCTTAGATTTCCCAAATACCTCCTTAACAATGCTGTTGTAGAGCACTAATATATCTTTACATGTTCCTATAGCAAGCTTCCCGTGTGCTGCCAGCAGTGCTTGCTTCCTCTCTGCCTGCAGCTTCTTATTCTTGGTGGGGTTGCAGTATTATAAATGAGTGTTGACCTTCTTGTACCTGTGTCACTCAGCTGTTAATTCCATGTGTAAATTGCCTGGGAAGGTCAGAAATCTTTGGGCTGTAGACCTGATCTTTGCTTTGCAGGGGTTAAAGTAGCAGGTGCTGGTGCTATCAAGGAGGGCAATATCCAAGAGGAATGTGCTCTGGAGGCTACCAAAGCCCCTGGGAAACTGTGGGCTCTCTAACATGGACGAAATGCATCCCTCCGTGGAGGAACTACATACAGCAAACAGCGCATAGCTCTTGTTGAGATCCCCTGATTGTGGGGCTCCGCAGGAGCAGAATTTGCTTTGAAAGTCTCCATGGACCACGTCCTTTTCAAGTCATAAAGGGATTCCTTGATGGATATGGATTCTTGTGTCCCCTATTTCTGCTTTGAGATCAAAGTTAGAGTATGTAGGTAAGGGAGAACTCTTAACTATTATTGGATTTTCCCCTTAAGCCGTTGCTGGTAGGAAAACAAAAAGACCATCAGACGCTGTGCTCAGAATGTCTCAGTGGGATTGGGTTATTGCTGGCTCAGACTAGGACTAAGCTATGGCACTGCCATGGTGTTAATTCCTGTCCCTCAGGAAGGGAAATGTCAAGGCTGCCAAGAGCAATTTGTCCACTCAGTGCTTGATATTGGGAGCTGATGCTGTTGTGTGTGTTCAGTGAACAACAGGCATCCTAGGGATGTTGACCACTGTTTTGGTGGTAGTAATAATAATAATAATAATGATAATATTACCAAATAAATTAAAAAATAGTATAGCCTCTTTAAGTGACCTGGAGTGCCTTGCGCAACTAGCTGACCTTGTGCGCCATAGGAAAAAGATGTACGTCTAACATGAGGGAGTCCCAACTAGAGATGACACCATTGCCCTTGACCTATTGACATCCAAATTTTTGGGATGTGAGTAAAGGGGCTTAGAACAAGGCAGCTGCAAGTACAGGACTGGGTGAGAAGCTGGGCAGTGAAGACTTGTAGCAGTTTGGTGTGTTTGCTAAATGCCTGCCTTTCATCTGCTGTTGACCTGCATTGGACCTGGAGCTAATCGGGAGATATACGGACAAGCCTTTCGGAAAGCAGGCGTGTCTAAGCAGACTTGATGTGCTTTGATCTGAAAGGCTCTCCTGTAAGCGTCAGCCAGCCTTTCAATTGATTGCTGTGGGAGAGAGGTTTTGATGGAGTGAGATGGCACAGTTTGGGTTTACTGGATTCTTTTAGCTCCAGTGGTTGAAATCAGAAAATGTAGAGGAAAGGCTTTGTAAGAGGCTGGCTTTGGGAGCGGGGAGACTGGGGAAGCTGTCTCTCCAGTCTACATCAACTATTGCAGTAGTTTGGGCAGTGTTATAATTTCCCTTCTTTTTCCTGACAAAATCTATTAATTAAAAGGCTACATCAATCGGCACTCATTGAGTTTGACAGACCTGAGATTCAATGCTAATTTATGGAGCTGCTCTGTATGGTGTGTGTGAGTGTCTTTAGGGGCTAGGGCAGCCAGCAAGTCATCATCTGTCAGTCTGAGTTCTTGTTCCATCTCCCCCCAGTATAGCTGGGTGGGGTGAAATGGAGGAGGGGAGGAAGAGTTTACAAAAGGTTAGTGAATATCCCAGGAAAAAAATCTATACGTTAGCTATCAGAATAGCAGAGCTGGGAAAGGGTGTTTGGCCAACGACCAAATTATTCTTCCCAAAAAGCACCCTTCTCCATGGTGAGCCCTAGCAGAACTCTGGGCCAGGCTGGAACAGCGTGGGACTGCAGCTGTGAGAGCAGTCTTTCTAGAAATTAGCCCCAGGAAATATCCCAGCTAGAAATCATTGTCTGCCCTAAGGTGTAACCCCTGCAGCAGGTGATATCCCTTGCGGTTGGGTTTTTCAGGCAGTTTCTGTGGCCACATTGTAGGGGCAAGTGCTGATTGATAATTTTTTTTTTTTTTTTTTCTTCTTCTTGTGATACCGCTATTTCCTTTCTTTGCCCTCACAATGCTGAGGGCATCCCCCGTTATCCTCATCCCTGGCAGAACTTTTAAGCCCTTGCTCAAATCTTTCTTTGTCATTCTGTCTAAACAGTGACATGCAGTGGTGACACAATGTGACGGAGATGCATGTAACAAGCTTCTGTCGAGAGACCTATGTAGGTATATATGTGTGTGTATATATATTTTACTAGCACTTAAATGTATTACTGGTTTCTCCCACATTCCTTTGCTGGTGCAGCAACCTACGGTGGGGATTTCACAGGCTATTCCCAAGCTCACAGACAGGCACATTGCAGCTTTCTTTATGCTCAGAGTTGCAAGGTCCTTTACAAGGTAGTGGTCATTTTTCGTTTTCCAACATATAACATCTAAATATTCTTGATAGTCTTATCTTAACAACAAATAACTGTGCTGCTTTTTCTGCGTTATTCTCTTACCCCCCATTGCACTGCACATATGCACACATCCATATGCGCAAGCCCACTATGACATTTTCTGCTGAGGTCCCCACCAGCTATAAAGCTTTGCTGCTGCCACTGCATGAGTGTCTTTTGTATGTCCATCATCAGAAAACGACTGGGCAGTGATCTAGTAGGGATTTGGTCACGCAGTCCTGGGTGTGAGGCTCAGCTGGAAGTATTGCTGTGAAATCTTAATCCTAACATAATCAATACCATGGTGCAGGAAGCTCTGTGTGAACTGTCTGAACCCCCTCCCCATCTCCTCTAGTTGGCTGCTCTGTGCCTTCAATAAGAGTTCAGGGGCTGATGTATATTAATTTTTTTCTTCTTTCTTTACTCGTTGTGAGACTTAATTCAAGTTAGCACGTGAATTTTGTAGCTTGCTGAGTTTATGCGAGGGGAGCAGCAAAGGCAAATGTCAGAACAGGATCTCAGTTCCTGTCAAAAGGCTGGGAAAGAAGAAGATAAGGAGTGTCCTGTGCTTCAGTTGGACTCATTTGGAATATCAACAAATTGTTACGATGACCGAGTCAGGCCCTCCTGTCTTCGGTACCTGACTTTTGACTCCTGAAGAGCCTGGTGCAACCAGGTTGAAATTGGCTCTGAAGCCTGATTCTCCCTGACACCTGGATTTCTTGGGGTTTTTTGTTCTGTTTTGGTTTGGTTTTTTTTTTTTACTGTCCGGCAGCTATTCACTCTGGTAGGTCAGCTTATGTGGACACCAAAGCAAGAAATAATCAGCTGTGCATCACAGCAGCACCTTCTTTCTTGCAAGGTGATGTTGTGACCCTGTATATGTGTGTGAGAGAATAAAAACATTAAACTGCATCCCTTTCTGTCTCTGTTCTCCTCCCCCAGCCCTGCGTTAGCCATTTTAAAAGGAGCTTTAGAGTCCAACACTCTCAATTGAAAGTACATGCTGCTCCCTCGTGGAGCACCACGCGTTGCAGGCGAAGCCAGGAGTGTAGCACTGCTTTGCCTTGCAGCCTTGGGCAGATTGCTGTGTATAAAGGAGCTTGTCTAGCACTTTCTGAAACAAGTGATGCTCCTTTTAGGAAGGGAAAATGGGATTTTGCAGGTGATGAATGAGGGTTTTTCCTGTCTTTGTTTTCCAGCCAGCCCCTGCCTTAGGATGGAACTTGTCGGAATAGCTCGTGGAGCCAGCTTGGCTTTGGAGGGTGGATGAGAAGTAAGGATGAGGATGTGGTGGGGAGAGGTTTTTCCAGCCTTTTTTAGAGATGAGTTGACCTGAAGAGCTCAAATGCCCAGGATATTGGAGGCTTGCCTGCATGTCCAGCGTGCTCCCTGCAGGCAACCCTGTGTCTGGAGTGCCACAGCCTAAGGCAAAGGCAAGGTGCTGGGCACTGCCAAGCTGGGCTAAATCCTTCTCTCAAGAGATGGAGCAAACCTGAGGTCAAAGAGGAGCGGAAATTGCCCCAAGTGCCTCCTGCTCTGCTGAGGAATCTGCTAAATCCTACTGTCATCCAGCAGCTTCTGACTGTTAGAGAGCTTAATAAATAAATGGTCCTTATCATGTCTGCTGGAAGTAGGTACCTTTTTGGAGAAAAGCCCTCTTCCCTTCTGATGCACAGGGAGGAGGGAGAGGTTTGAAGCCTGGCTGTAATCGCAAGAGGGCAGAGTTGGCTCATGGCTCCTAAGCTCCTCCAGCTCATGGACCCACCATGGGGCAGCGGGATCTGGCCTTGCCCTTGGCGCTGGTAGCAGCCGGAGCTGCGGCAGTTGCTGAGCTGTCGGCACAAATGTGACTCCATCCCTCTGACTGTGCCCTTCAGCACCAATATACCTGGGGCAAATATATAAATAAGACAAGGATATCTCTTGTGACCCTTCTCTAGTTGCTTTGAAAGGTCGGTTGTACCCGTGCTATGCTTGTGGGTGTCTCGCGATGGCATTAATAAAAGCTTCATATTAATATTGATGTTAGAATCAAAAACATAAATTGATTGTTAATTAGCAGCTGAACAGTGGCTCAAGCAGTGCTGGTAATGATACATGAGGGTCAGCTTCCCAAGCAGTGTCTGCTCTAAACTACACAAATGGCATAAATGCAGATCGCAGGTTCCGTTTGCATTTAAAATAGCAGAGGTGTCATTGCTAATGAACACATCTTCCCAGCAGATAATCAGCAGGCTACTAGTACAGGCACATTTTGAGAGTATCTTTTGTGACATTGCCTGGAAGGAGCTGAAATGATCGTGGTGGGAGACTGCCTCCCGGTCACCTGTTGGTGGTTGCTCTTGGCACTTTCAGGTAATGCAGAAATGTGAAGTCTAACACTTTTAAACAAATTTAAGATTTAGATGATGGAAGGAGACAGTCTTGCATCATCTCTTTAAATTCCAGGGGAAAACAATTACCTGGATTAGTTCAGCCACTGCCTCTGGGAACCTGCCTGGAGACTGAAGTGTAACGCAGTGCAGGTACTTTTTGGAAGTCCTCCTTGCTGAGGAATGAGCTTCTTGTCCGCCTCTGAGGTGTTCTGGCTCTCTGCATCCTGGGATGGGGGAGACTTTAACTTCAGCAGATCAAGACCAGATCTGCCAATACACGCGAGGGCCTGCACGTGAAATATTGAGGTCCCCGAGTCGTGGCCGCTTGGATCCTAGGCTGGAGACAAAGCCAGTGCTGGGTATCTGGGCTGCAAACACAGCCTAGATGCTGAAGTCAGTTCTTCAGAGAGATGAAATAATTTGAAAATGAAAATTTGAAATAGCCCCAGGCTATGTCACATCTCTGAGTGCGGACAGTGTTGTTTGGCTGAAGAAAATCTATAGATCATCTCCCCCTGCCTGTGCTGCCGACTCTCTCAGCCCGTGCGTACAGACATCTGTCCCGTGGAGCGGCATCCCAGGCTGCCGGGCTCCCAAGCGCTTCCCAGGAGGGATCTGTGAAGGTAAGAGATACCATATAAGCTGTCTGCTGGTATCAACCTCAAGATGAGGGAATCTGTAGACTGTCCCCAGGACAAATGAAGTAGTGCTGCTCACTTCTGCTGGTTTTCACTTTGCTCACAGAAACCTGTCACGGGGAGAGGTACGGCCGGCCAGTGGTCCTGGGGCTGTGCAGGGCCATGGTGGAAGATGGTCCCTGTCTCCCACACTGCGAGTCCAATTAGATCAAAGTTTTAAAAGGTGGCTGATGCCCAGCAGAAACATCTTGCCCCTGGGAGCTTAGTGACTGAGTCATACTGCCTGTGTCCCTCTCTAGCTTGGGAGCGTCTCTTCCTCAGAGGCTGTTTTTTTTTTTCTTTTCTTCTTTAAACTTGGAGGATTTTTGCAGCTACATGGCAGAGAAACAACTGACAGGGCTGGATTGCTGTACGTCAGCTCTCCTCCCAGCTGCAAGTTACAATCCAAAGATCATTTGCTTGTTATCATTAGCTTTTCCTGCTTGTTATCATTAGCTTTTCCTGTTGGCTGTTTCAGCCTCTGTGCTAAAGAAACACAGGTTTCTCAGTTGCGGATTTAGGAAGCAGACTAGCTTACTGGGAAACAACCAGTGACAACTAGTCAGGCTTAGCTGGGGTTGGAGGCTTTCCTTCACTTCCCCCCCCCCGCCCCCCTTTTTTTCTTCTTCCTAACTGGAGAATCTTGAACGTAGTGAACTGTCTGGAAGTAGCGTTATCCTTCTGAAATGTAACTGAACTGTAGTGTACTCACTGAAGAGGTGTTTGCTGGGTTGTGGGAGGGTGTTGTGCTTGATGTTCTGGATAAGGAGTTATCTGGAGGAAATCTTTAATGTGTGCTCTTGAGGCTGGTTTGCGTCAAAATAGAAATCCATTGCACAACTCTACCGAACAGTCTGAAATGTGGAAATCAATGTAAGTGTGACTTGTGTGATTTTTAGGTAAGACCATGCGTAACCTTCACTAGAGCTGCCTGGGTCTCACTGATGCCATCAAGTCCAGCAGTGAAGTTATTTTGAGTGGACAACTCCACATTCTGTGGGATTCCTCCTGGGGTGGGGGAACAGGGTGGCATTTTTGGCCCCCTCCTCCAATTTAATTTCCTGGAAAGAAAAATTAGAGTTCTAAAACTGAAGGCAGAGCTATGGCACAATCCAAAGCATGCTGGCGTCTCCCATGGCCCTCCTCCTGCTGTGTATGGGATTGAAGAGTAGCTCTCCTGTGCAGCTTCATTAGGGTTCATAGTTAGCTCTGTCGTCTGTCAATCTATCAAGCATCCCTAGTGTGAGTCTGTGCTAATAAGGTGCAACACTGGTGTCCGTATTACGGATCCTCCTCTAATGAGGTGATAGTAGATGGCGCATACCATTAACCTTTCAGACTACTTTAATTACTCAGTTTCTGATCAGACACAACTCGTGTATTACTATGTGATGGCTAAACTCAGTAGAGTGTTGTCAGAGCTGCATAGGCTCTGCTCTCCAGCAGACTCCTCTCTTCCCTTCCCTCGATCCCCTGCTCCATGCACGAGCAAAGTAAGACTGAAGCACAATCTCACCTTGCAAAAGGGGTTGGGGGAAGGAATCGAGGCCAAAAATAACTAATAAAGCAAAAGCAAACTGCAAGAACCTCCCAGGTTTTGTGTGTGTTTGCACTCAGTCATTTTCTATATCTTTCTTCTCAGCCTTCGTATTTTTCCCCAAATCTTTACCTTATCAGTCTTAGGGGAGTTGCTTTGAAATGAGACTTCCCTAATTTACACTCCCCCCACCCTCCCTCACTTACTGAATTCAAACACTGCTTTAATCCTCCTCCGGCCCTACCTGTGCCCAGCATTTTCACAGGAAAAAAAAGCAAATTTCACTGGTTAGTTGTGTTTGCTCTCTGGTTTGCTGACTGGGTGGCTAACTCCCTGGTTTTGTAATCCATAAAGAGGTGCTGTCTGGTCGCCCAGCAGAGCGGTGCTGAGGGGAGGCTGTGCTAGCGCAGGCATGTGAACGTGTCTCAATAGCTCCTGGAGAAGAGCCAGCTCCCAGCAGGAGCCTCCGGGGCCAAGGGTGACAGGGTGTGCTTGTCTAAAAAAGCAAACGCTCTCCTCCAGACCTGATGGGTGCTTATGGTGATGCAGGAGGGACCAGTGGTGGGGCTGCCAGCCGTGGATTCCATGCTGGAGCAGCACGAGAGGAATCCCAAACCCTGGGCACTGGGGTAGCTCTTCAGGACGCTGTGCAGAAGAAACAAGAAGTGATGCTAACTTCTCTTGTCGATCCAACTTTCATTGTAAAGCCTGAAAAGAAATTTCCCAAGGTACCACAAATGAAGTGACTGAGGAGTCCTTTTCCTTCTGTGTCTTCCTGATTGAAGTAGGCACAGTGGGAAGTGTTCAATTAGGAAGGGAGCTAACATTGCCCTCGTCTTGATGGGAATGCATAGAGGACGTGTTGGCACACTTGGCTTGGCTTAACATGTCTGAAGAGCCTCGTCTAAGATAGAGAGTAATGCATGTGAAGTTGCTTAGATCTGAACTTGTCCCTAGGCAACGACATTTGCCTCAGTGAAGGCTCATCTTGCAGTGTTATGTTCATTATAGCTGAATTCTGTTTAAGGATGCTCACAATAGAGCATCCTATAAAATAAGATGGCTGAAGCGTAATTGATTTTATCTCTACTAAGTGTAAAATGGGGATTGATTGTGCCTCTGAGAAGAAAATGACATGTAACACATCTCATCTATGTCTAAATGTGTTTCTGGTAGACCAAAGCCACTTAGAAACAGCTGTGGCAAGAGCAAGATGGTGGGGCTGGATGGGAGCTGGCACTGTCTTGTCCTGTCCTCGAAGATGATATGGAAAGAGCCCTATGTTGTCTTAATACAGATCCTTTTTGCAAATGCACTTGAACAACAGTCTAGGGATCAGCCCCAAATGTAATACCTGATCAAATCATGCTCTTGGTGTGTCAGATTAGCTGCAGATGCAATGCTAAAGCAGTCTTGTTTAATAGATTTTTATCTTCTGTACCAGTGGATTCAAAGGGATCAAAAAGATCCGGAGTGCTGGGCCACAGAGTGTGGTGAGAGGAAAGCAGCCTCTGAGTCACTGGTGGTTATTAAATGACAGCAGAATTGAAACGCTTCGAAAGCCCCAGCCGTGCACTCATGTAGGCTGCTAACTGTTGATGATCTGCAAAGGCAAAGCCCTGACCGTACTTCCAAGAGAGCCGTGTTTCCCTGAAGAAAAAGAGGATTAAAATGGCCTTTTCGCTGGCTTCTCAGCTGAGCTATGAGAGCTTGTATGACGCAGAAGGCACAGCCTCCGCTTGGGCTGCTGGCTGA